>NW_002060943.1:556006-562201 GCF_000150275.1 Trichoplax adhaerens | reverse complement strand
ATCCTGCGCTACATCTAATAAAATAGAACATTGCTTCTCGATACAATATTGGAAAGAGCGAACATAGAAGCCTGAATAAACAACAAGTTTATTTTACCTAAAGACTCTTATCTTCGAGATAGAACCAGAAAATCTAAACTAAAGTAATAAATGTGTAAAGAGACGAATAGCAAAAACTGAAACATCTACATCCACAGTACTAGTAATATACAAGATTTTTCTTGATCATTTTAGCAAGCCTATCTTTGAAAAGTAAATTTTATTTCAGAATTTTTCCAAGCCATAGAACGAATCAATCATCACTATCGGTTACTGATATTCAATTTATTGTCATGATTAACTTAGCATAGAGTAAGCGCAAGAAACCATGATATGTCAAGAGTAAATGTCAGTTTTAAATGTGTAGAAATTTTCAACGGATTCTAACAGACTATGAACAGATCAGTCAATGATTCTACCAAGATAATCATGAACGCCATGACTATCAAACCAGTTGAGAAATAAAGAGGATCAATTAAACTATGCAAGTTCCCATATCATGACTAACCTTTACTGGAGAAAAATGAGCATTTAATTTGTCTCGAAGTTTTAGCCGTTATCAATAATGTACATGCCATGAAAACTACCCGTAGAACACAGGTGGTCGATAAAAATTGCAAAGAATACAGAATTCTGACGGTATCTAGCAAGAATGCTGTCTCTACATACGCGTAGATTCCTTTTCACATGGAATAAAATAAAGTGAACGAAATATACCGCCCTGCCCAGCTGATCATTTTAGATGCCCTTTCTATTTAACACCTATTTAATAATTTGACAGTTGATGATAATCAAAATTAGGTGAATGGCGTCCGTAAGTATTTAGAATAAATAAGCAGGAAAAATGAATTAGCCGTGTGTATAAAATTGGAATATTGACTAATGTTATGCCTGCATGGAATGGGGTCTCGATTTGCTCTATGGTTGCTAATGTCGCCGTCGAGTACAAAACATAAATATCAAGTTAATAAGATCAGAATTCCTTTTCATAGCAGTCATGAATTCTTCATCCTGTAATAATGAAGTAAATGTTCCATAACATTTACTTTTTCACATTAATTTTGAAATATCTTGTTGCTTTTCTTAGAATTAATAAAGGTGGAAGTTTTGACACTACCTTAATCTACATCAACTAAACGGCAACTAGAACTTATTTTTTCTAATGAACAAGTAGTAGAGCGTCATCTCGATCGGATAAGTAAAGAAAACGCTGTTATGGAATATATAATATAAATTAGCAGTATGTTTACACCACATCTTCAAATGGAAGTTCCTTTCTGTATGAAGTTTATTTTTAATACAATTGAAAACTAGACAGTAGGGAGTCGCTAGCATTAAATTGCTCTATCGCTATTTGCCAGCGCCGATCCATCCAATTTGTTAATATTATGGCTAAAGAATAGATTAATTCTAATTTGAAACAAGTAGCATTTAAAAGCGTTAACAATATCAATGTTAAATACTGCCATCTGTCTTTTTCTAATTCCAATCCTTTAAGCACTGTTGATCAACGGTAAAGAATCTATTTTTCTGACATCAACTCGTCAAACTTAAATAGCCACCAGGGGTAATTTTTAATCATAAAAATTTAATATTAATTAGCAGATAGCTAACGCTTTTGAGGTCGTGAATGATAGATTGAAAGGAAAACCTATTCTATAAATAGAGGTAACTATTCAAGATGACTTAACTGAAAATCACTTCTCTGGCTTAAATAGCATCAAACGCGATTTAAAGCATTAATGTCCCAACGACTACTATCACATGTTCGCTATTGAGGAATATAATCAATACGATGGGTGATGGATATATAGAATTAAAAGGAAAAAAATCACTAGATAGGTAAAAAGATGATTTCTTGAAAAAGGGGAAAAAAGTAATTTAAAGGGGTTACTGATTTTAACATGATAACTATGGTCTAAAATCAACATTGAGAAAAACTATATGTATCATCATTAACTTTTGTCAATAGTGCAAATGATTTCCCAAAAAAGTGTAATATTACTAGTAATTAAGCGGAGAAGTCAAAAAAATTGGAATTCTCTTATTCTATTTATGAATCAACTTACCATCGCCAATGTTGGTAGAAACAATAAATGTTTCTTCTTTCTTTTTTCCCCCTTTTTTTCTTTCTTGGCAATATTCGTGATGATAATGTTGTAATACTAGGATCAATGATTATTTGATTTTCTACATCGATTAAAAAAATAGCAAAACTATTACTACATCATTAACTGGTAGAAAATTCAATATCATTGAAGTGGAATATTTCTATTTGATTGTTACTTTATCCTGATGGAAATGATATCAATAAGAGTAATAGGGTTACATGGAGTCTTGCTAATCGATGATAGAAGACGGTGTAATTCCTTACCTTAGATTATTTAATCAGTGTCTTTGCACTCATCAATACGCACGCTCTCCTCCCTCTCTCTCTCTCTTTCTTTCTATCGTTATTTCTTTCCCACCCTTTAGGACACTTTATCAATGTGTAATTCTGCATCCAAGCTTTTCCATCGAAGCATAGAAATAGTGTATATTCAATGATGAAACTCAACGATTAGTTCAACATAATTTCTAGGAAAATATTGAAATTGAATCATTTACCTACGCTAACCAACCTTGAATAAAAATGAATAAGTTAACTGATTAATTATATTGATAATATCAGCATGGAATGCCAACGAATTGACTTGAATTATTATCGATCGATGAGTATAAAAAGAAGGACGTAGCTAACAAGACTAAGCTACTTTATGCCTATTAACTTTATATCAATACTATCTTGTTAACTTAATTAAATTGTTCTTTATCAACAGACTGCTAGATAGACAGATAAAAAGACAATATCAACAATCCTTATCTAGTCAAATTGATTGATTAATTGATATTTACAGACGTTATGATAAAACAAGGCCAAGCTTACGTCGATCTTACTTGATTAGTATTATGATGAACAATTCTAGTTTAACGAGTATCGATCTCTCAACTACGATGATTGGTCTAATAAATGTACTGTTCAATTCAATCAATCCATATTAAACAGCAAAGTATCAAATGAAAAAAAAATATTACCAGCTCCACCTATTTCATTGTTCATGATCAATCAGTTGAATGAGAAAAATTGATTTGACATCTTTTCTATTCAACAATACATACAATTCAATATCGATTTATATTGTATTACCAATTAAAAATACTACCATCAATTTAATAAATCAAATAATGACAAAAAATAGTAGAAGTTCATCTTTGTATAAATCTATTCAATCAAAACAACCTGACAACTAATCTAAACTTGAATGATGCCATCTTGTAGACTTTATAAACTCGATGTTAGTATAGCTCAAACGAAATAATTGAGTAAAGAAAGAAGAAATGGATTGATTAGCCATACAAAATAGCGCAACCTGTTCATTTTCAAGTCTCTAATCCATCGTTGAATGATCGATGTCTTTTCCATGAACGATACTATATAGTGTAATAATTATGCACTCTACGTACGGAATGCATAGAATCATTTATTAATGATAGATCTTGGATATAAAAATAACAAGAAATGGATTACGAAAGCAGTTATCTTCGTTCATTTTGGAAATTGATGCCAAATGGTATCCTATGTTGGCTGGAATCGGCACAAGTCATCTTTAAATACGAATGATTCAAAAAATTTGTTTACTATTCTTCAAGTTTACAATTTATCCAGTTGAAAACATAGTGTTGATAGCTATTGTCTTTAGGATTGATTCTTATAATATATGATTACGTTATGAATACAGAATATCACAACAACAGCAATAATTACAGTCAGGAACTTTTATTTTCGAAAATACTCTTTTTTGATTGCTCTTCTGCGATTTCTAATCAATAGTTACTAAATTATCAGTAGATATTGTATCCTTCTTTATTTGGTACAACTATAAGGAACGCTTAGGATATATTGTGTCATTAATATATATTGTTCAAGAACGTTCATCAATAGTACAGGATCGTTATTATGTAGCAGTAGGCCAAAATTTCGATACCAATTTCTCTATCTATCAGCTACCTACTTTGATGTCTTTATTGGTGTTAAGATTATGAACATATTCAATTAAACGTAAATATGAAATGACTACACCACTGATCTAGATTCATTTCTAAGCTAGAATAATACCTTATAGTATCAGGATTCAAGGTCATAGTTTTATTACATTATTCACTAGTAAGAAATGTTATAAATGCCAAAGCTCACTGTACGATTTCTGATTTGTCTATTGAGTATACGCGATATAATTATTCAATACATTCTGGAATCTACAGCGGATTTTGAATAGCAAATGTCAGGTAGTAATTAGCATTCTTCTTTAGAGATACATGAGTTGAATATCACTTTCTGGACACAGCTATAGCGTATGTATTTCGAATTGTAACCGTTACAAAGAATCATTGTGTTGTAATAATGTCTTTAGAGAAATTTCATATCATGCAGATATGAGAAGATACAATTTATTTTCTGCATGCTTAATTGAATCATACTTTAGTTATAGCAAGATGGTCTTTTGCTATGCCATATTTCATATACTTTCAATCTTAGCCAATAATAAAGTGAATTTATTCCATGTACTATTAACATTTGTAGAAATCAATATCATCCGCTAGCTAAGTTATTATAGGACTTGATAAATATTTTATTGCTAGATTTAAATACCATTTCAATATCGTTTCTGGCAATTTGGTGCATCGATACATTGGGGTAAAAAAATCAACTTTGATGATTTTCCTATTAATAGTATTGTTTCATACATTACAGTATTACGAAAACATGTATAATTAATTTCTCTCAATGCATGCTTTTCGCTACATATTTAGACCTTTCGCGATGGTCTGTCGCGATCAATTATAGTAGTAACATTCCAAAATAAATATAAACGATACAAATAATTGCAATAATCGATAAAGTAAATAATGACCTGAAGTAATAATAGCCCTAAAGAATCACGCTATGTAACTAATTTCTACGAGAACATTTCGCATAATACAAGCACGCATTCATGTCTACTTTATGAAAACCATCTCTAATTAAATCACAACATCGTCATCGTTGTCGCCTTCCGACTGCAATGGCATTGTCATTCTAGTCTATATCAGCACTCTAACATACCTTCTATTGAATATGTTTTATTTTATAGGGTTTATTATAACGAAACATCATGACTTAATGTAAATCCACGTAGGGGCATTTCCGAAATAAATTCAAATCATTATTTATAGCTTTATTATACTACAGTACTCATACTCATACACAAGAATATGAGCATACGTTTTATTAACTCTTCATATATATAATCACTGTTAATTGGTAGTTAAGGCAATGGTATTTACCTAGCTTAGTTTACTCAGTTACTCTAGGAACGCTAAATGAACTATTGCAAACGATAGCCTCGAATTCATTTGCAAAGACGCTGTCATTCTCATCTATCGGGATTACTATTCAGTATACGATATTTGATTAATGTTTACAACATCAATAGCATTAATATAATACAACTATCTCGAGGCGGTTCCTCCTAATGATCAATAATCTCTATTATTATGACTATTGATATTATTATTATAGCATAAAAACTGGTTTTATTTCTTGATAATCTATTTAAGGATAATACTACGTTTACGGTTTAGTAATCGATACACTTTAATCGTTTTCATTTGAAGTGTACAAAAGTAGAGCAGCTTTACTTATTCCTAGCAAGAGATTTTATTAAAGTCTTATTTCAAATCCACGATTACATTACGTTTATGGAGAGTATCTAGAAATACTATCGTAAGATATAGACTATTTTAATGTATCAAAATTAAATTCTACATTCTATGAATTAACATTTTTTTCCTGTCAGATATGAATTCTTATACAGTGCAAGTACGCGCTTATAGCTATACTTAAATTACAATGATTAATTTTACAATCATTAATCATTTATGCTTGAACAGCATCTATACTAATATAATATATTTTATAATCATAAACAATCTGGAACACTGTAGTTAAGGCTGAGTGTCAAGAACTGTCATCATAATCTGCTTTAATGCAGTAATTTTTATTAATTTCTGCCCATACTTGTAATCCATGTCATTTGATTTTTCTTAGCGTGCTAAATATGAGCTGCAGCACGAAAA
>NW_002060943.1:521914-555956 GCF_000150275.1 Trichoplax adhaerens | reverse complement strand
TGCCATGCCTTCCAGATTTGACATGAGTTTCTTCCCTTCTTCACTTGACATGATCTCTTGCATGACTTTTTCCATTTCAGCCATCATCTGATCATTTAGTGCAGTATTCCAATTTTGCATCTCACCTTGCATCATGTTACCTTGCTCAAGCATGGTTGCAGCTGATGCTGGCGTGCTTGTATCGCTAGCATCGACACCTCGTATTTGATTGGTTTGTCCTTTCTCGGGTGTATTGTCAATATTGAAGCTATCAAAGTCTTGTAAAGCGCCTAGGACACAGATTGATATCAAGTATTGATGAGAACAACATTGGTAGAATAGCACAACTAGATTAGATTAACGCTTTGCCAGAACGATAATGATGTGAAACTCTGCACCATTTTCAATTCAATCCATCCAATGGATAACATCGTACACTAAGTAGAAGCTATTGACTTACTATCCAGCAAGCTGTCTAACTCAGGATCTTCGTCTGTTTTACTTTGATCGACTACATTGGTCCTTTCCGATGAAGCCATGCTTGATAGAATGCAATGTCCAACTCTCCGACTGTCTATCTCCTAACAACAACGATCGATGTTGTAAACTGCAGCAATTGATCTGGTGTCGCCTGATAGTCACTACGATACGCCAGCACTACAGTACAGAGCCACGCCTTGCAGAATACTTTTGACTGTACACTACAGTAGTATGGTACATAGTACTGTACGGTACAGTATGTACAGTATAATGGTGTGTTGAATTATTGGAGCCCTAACATTGCTGCACCAGTCCTGATTGCTTTTCCCAGTCTGTGATACATTGCAAGACCACAGTAGGTGAAACACAGTACAGTACTGTAGTCTGAAGTTCTGCAAACTCGAGCCCAAACATTGCTGAACTAGCCCTGATTGCTTTTCCCAGTCTGTGATACATTGCAAGACCACAGTACAGTAGGTGAAACACAGTACAGTACTGTAGTCTGAAGTTTCTGCAAACTCGAGCCCAAACAGTGCTGAACCAGTCCTCTTTCCTAGTCCGTGCTACAGTGCAAGACTACAGTACAGTACTGTAGGTGAAACACTGTACTGTACACTGTACCAGTGTTGTCAGCAGTGCTCCATACACATGTACTGTACTGTACAAACTACACTGGAGTAGCGACTGCTGTCAGTGCGCAGTAGCATCCAGGCATGGACTCCTAAAATACTGTACAGTACTGTACGTCCTGTTTTTTCAATCTCTACAGTACAGTACTGTACTGTACAGTACAGTACATTTCCTTACTGTAGACTGTACAGTACGGTATACTAACTGGTGTTGTACCTACAGTACAGCACCCTAGTTGTACAGTACTGTACTAGTGTTGTCAGCAGTGCAATCCTATTGTTGATATCGGATGGATTACAGTACTAGGTATTCTAATACAGTACAGTACAAACTACAGTGGAAGCAGCGACGGCTGTCAGTGCGCAGTAGCTTCCAGGCAGGGACTACTAAAAGATACTGTGTACAGTACTAAAGAAATGAAGGAGAAGGACGGGATGCTGATCTCGCTGCACAGAAATGTCCAGGCTGAGATCAGGTAGACCGATCTTCTGTATGCTACAAGGTTTTTAATCTAGCCCTGTAGTCTATGGCTACACAAAGACGTTTTAATGATGTACACTACTGCATGCACATTGGGTCAAAGTTGATTGTGAAAATAATCAATTGGTCATCAGTACTCGTCCCAGTCTCCCTGATGGGATCATGTCATACAGCGTTGTTGATAATAGAATATTAAATGTTATGGCAAAATTGTTGAGCATAACTGAATGTTCAAAATCTCCAAAGAAGCTTGTAATGAATTACTTGAAAACTATTCAAGTTAAACCATAGCTAGCTCAAAACTTGGAAAGATGAACAACAGTGTAGTCTGGCATGATATGCAATGGTCGGAAATTGACCTCTTCTAACTTTGTACATTGTGAGTTGGCCTGCTGTATAGTATTTCTAGGGTGTCGGGGTACAATAAATACCAATAAAGATCTTTCACTCACGCCACCACTACAGTATAGTACAGCGCTGTAGTATTTGCATGATAATTTATTATTGTAATACATTTCAACCGATAGAGCAATCTATCTGAACTACAGCGATATTTATACAACAAATATTCAAATTTGCCCAACCGTGCTCTATCCTGTCATGTACTGTAGATTGGTCTACTGTATGGCGAGATTGAAGTTAACGTGTAGTACTAATACGCCCATATTGGATATTATAACTAATAAATTATAATGGCCAATTTATTATGCTGGATATGGATGGAAGAGTAATCGTATCTTACAGCAGATAGATCGACTCCTATTATAAGATCGATCGATTATAATAGCTAGTATTTATTACAAGTTTACACTTATTGTGTGATTACTGTACTCGCGTTAGGAATAGCAATGATAAAGGCACTCATATAACAAAAGAAAAGTTCACAACGATACACATCCATAGACTAACAAGGTATAATATGCAACGCATAATATTCACTGGCTGGAGACGTAAAACGCTCTGCATTTGATACATGGATAACAGCATCATAACCAGTAAATGATACAAGTGTTTTACGCCAGTTGTGCTTACATACAGGGATTTTATTATTCTTTTGCCGTGCTTCCTCACGTCAAGGGCATACAGCACTCTCTAAAGTGGCTAAATCACTAATAATAGCAGTACAAGCTAGTAATAACCTTTAATTTTAAAAATGATGGTATTATTGATACAGGTTACATTCATGGAATTATTCAGTACCACATTTAGCCTTCCATTCATCAGTTTAGCATTTCTATTCCTATAAACTTCACTTTAGTGTAATAGCAAGTTGTCAAGTCTAGCAATAGAATCGTAACCGACGAAATATCCTACCTGTAATCCTAAATGAAATGCCAAATACTGTAAATGATTGAAGACATCACAATCATCCTTACAGTAAACCACTGATCGACTTTATTATTCAAAAAAAATTTTATTTAAAGGTACCATATTTTAGAGCACCGTTCTTAATTTACAGTATTTGAACTATTATTAATTAATAATTACAGTAATGCTAACGGTTCTACCAATAAATGATTGAGTTATGAGTTATGCCCTCATCGCTCAACAGACGTTATACGTGTGCAGATAGATTTATATTGACAGCTTTCTTCCTTCGATACTGAAAGGCAAACTTTTATAATTTTGCTTCGATTTGCTACGCTTGTCTTTAAATTTCAGTAACTGCTTCTCATAGCGATTCAGGATTTTCTTCGATGGCTAAAAAATCAGATGCCGGGTAATAATTACTTTCAGTATTTGAGCTTCAATACAATAACACATCATAACAAACGGTCTTTCAAGGTAATTGACATCGTCATGTTGACTTAACTTTACCTTACGACTAAGTGGTATTTCCACATTGTATGATGGCCGATTAGAATAATCAGTCGTAGAGGCAGTAGGTACACGTGCACGCTGGATCCACCCTGGTTCTCCAGGTCTAGTATTGTAAAAGTATAAAGTTATAGTATGACTTGACAAATAAGCACGAAATAATGTGTCATAAATACTTGATTCGGCCCTGGCTATCGTCCGTACTAATACGTCGTTTCTTCCTTTCGTCTCTAATATACAAATGCGGAGTTATAAACTTTGCTCAAATCATCAAAATGCAAAATTATCAAAAATAGACTTTTACTTTATATTGCAATTTCAAATATCAACATACCGTACTACACTGGATCGATTAGCTCGCTCTTCGCGATAAAGAGCCTTTAGGTCCGTGGACAAGTTAAATATAGTACGAGACCATTTTTCTAAATCAGAGTGCAATCATCGTAAGTATAAGCAATGATTATTTCTTGTCACATCCTAACCTTATCAACTCGATAAGAATGAGATCTTCTAGCTAATAGATCATTTATTACTAACTAATTAATTTATCTGCCAGCTCTCTGTTGGCTTTTGTTTCTTCTGGATGATTGCTCAAATAATTGACTACACCTCCTATTTTACTTTCTTTTAGTGCCACAGTATCAATTGGAGGAAACTAAAGTAAGAAAATGCATTCATTATTTCAAGCATTGTCGACATCTCTACAGAAAATTAAAGTTAAGTTGATATCAAAATTTCAACAACTACTTACACTGTCTAGAATCCGCAGCATTTCATAACGTATCTTAACATTCGGCAATGACCTATCCGGAAGTGGTGATAGCCAATCCTATGATTATTTTAAAGATATGACATGATTATTTGAATATACCGCAATCAAATCAAATAGAAAAATAGCTAACCGATATGGCAGTTAGTATACCATTTTCTAAGAAATAGCTCAAAAGTTCAAGCCTAACCACAGAGAAACAAAAAGTTTAATAGTATCTATAAATCATTCTGCATACAGTAATGCAAACATTGCAGTAAATGCTTTAAGCAATTACAAACTTTTTTAGATCTTCTGTGACAGCACTCAAATGTTTTAATTTGTTGATCGCAGCCTCGCCCTTTTTGTTTAAATGTCTATCTTTCTATTAGATGCAATCCAAAGTTTACAAGTAATGACATTAAATTTTGTTCATGAAACTTATTCAACCAAGCTAAAAGGGCATTAACACGAAAAGATGTTTCTTGAAATCCTTACTTTTGCAATTTCATGCATTTCTATAACAACAGCTTTAACCTTGTCATCAAAGCCTGTTAAATCTTCATCCTAAATAAATAAATATAAATCATATGCTTTATCTCTGATATTAAGCCTAATGCGTATAGAATATTACATGTAAATGGTATTGTTTCAAGTACCTCATTTCTTCTTCTTCCTTTTTTATTCATCTGTAAATCAAACCATTTTCAGTCGCTAGTATTACAAAAGTGATTACAAGCTAAACAATTATATCATTTGGCAGCCCATACCCTTTTTTTCTTTTCTATCATAATTTCAAAATCGGTCATAGAAGTTTGACTGTAATGACAAATAAAGCAATTCTTAATCTTAATAAGTTCAATATAGAAACCCATTTTGTAGACAATATTATTTAGTAGCTATCGATACATTTTAACTGGGAGTGAAAGCATCATAATTTCATATCACGTACATCCGTGTAATGAATGTACGATATTTGTGACAAGTTTTATCGTAACTTCGTGATGAAGGCGAATACTATGTTAAGTAGTGAAATCACTAGGGTATAATTTAAATTTGGTGATTTACTGAAAGAATCATTGCTTACGCTATTTCAGATATTATGATGCTAAGGTAACGGTATCAAGAACAGTAAATATTACATTAAAAGTCAAGCACTTCCGATCAATAACAAACAATTATTGGGTAGTGATACGTTATCGCCACTGAAATATTTGGCCGTAATATGTTGCGCACAGCTGAAACTCATTCTTAAACTTGGTATAAACGGATCACCTTTCAAAAGTAACTACTTAAGATATTAAACAAATTGATCTTTGAAGATTTTTATATATCATATTTTCAAACTGATCATCATCTAAGGGCTGCCTAATTGTTTATTAATTTACTTGGAAAAAGATCTTGCTTCTTCATCTTCTACATCTTGAATTTGGTCTCCTTCATCATCTCCTTCCTGAAATTCATCCTCACGGTAAGCAATATCATCGTCATCGTCAGCTTTATCATCTTCACGATCCCTTTCATAAGCGTCCTCGGCAATTTTCTCATCATTTTTATCTTCTTCAAATGCTTGTGCAGTTCTTTATCATCTACATTCAATTCATGTTTCAACACCCTATTGAGTTTGATTTTAAGAATACCAAACAAGCGCACTAAAACGGAGTAATGATTCTAAATACAATGCAATGCTGTTCATACTGACCAGATGACGCTAAGAAATTATCATCACCATCTTGAAAGCCCTAAAAATAATTAATAATCGATGCACAAGA
Organism: Trichoplax adhaerens; assembly: GCF_000150275.1. Lineage (NCBI taxonomy): Eukaryota > Metazoa > Placozoa > Uniplacotomia > Trichoplacea > Trichoplacidae > Trichoplax > Trichoplax adhaerens. The sequence goes on along the minus strand of NW_002060943.1, from coordinate 550,049 downwards.
TTAGATCATCTACTATCCATAATCGACAAGATTCATTTGTAAACATCTTACTTGCTATTCCTTATCGTCCTAAACTAGTGATCAAACTACAGTATTGTGTCATGGTCATCTCTATTATTATTTATATTAGACTAATCCGTATCAACCTCGAACTCTTCTTCATCGCTCGATCCAAAGATTTCGTCCATTAAATGGCCAGCATTTTGCCTATCAATGATACCAATAAAACAGATGTTATCACTCTAATGTTACAGCGCCTCAAGATCGATTAATGTGTGATATCTGTCATCATTACGTGGCATTATCCGTGGATTTTCTGCTTTCGCTCTTCACCGCACCTGTCAAATTATATAAGACTTTGTTAAGATATCGTCATCTACAGATCTACGATCGCGTTATAAGGTAATACTGCTGGCTTCACCATTTCATCTGTTTCTCTTTCTAAGGAAAAGTACGAGTGCGAGTACGAGCATAGTAGAGTTGTCATAGTAGAGGTCTTTGCAGCATTCTAGTACTGTACTAGGGAAAAATTGATTCTCTGTTATGATCGCAATGTAGCCTAGCGGTTCATCTTTGGTACATTCATATCCATTGGTGGGCTTTTTGAAAATCGGAGTACGAGTATACTCTCTCCAAAGCTAATAACTACCGACTATTGTAACTAGAATGATAGCTGAAATTCGAATTTTAGCCGTGATGATTTTATTGAATTACGGGATCCACCTGCCATGATGGCGCAGCCATCAAAATGCATCACAAGTGTACTACAGTATATAGTATGTTATATCGCAAAGGCTAAAACGAAATGAAGTTTGTATTTTGGGGGACATGGTTCTATAAACTACATGGTAGGAAATATCTTTCAACGTTGTCACAGATCATCATCATGTTGAAATTTTGCAACATGTGAAAATGTCTGTCATTTAAGTTATTCGGCTAGCTGCACGAGCATGTGTAACCACTAACAAGGAAGGTATAAGATTGCGTTTTCCTTTATGATCGCATGGAGTCCTTTCTTACCCGATTTTTCCTCTTGCTTTTCATCATCATCATCGCTACTATCATCGAAATATTTTCGCGTATCCTGCATCGATTTGCCGTTATATGTTTCACTAGCGCTATCTTCGTATTCATCGCTATCAGCCATTTCCTTCTTCTGTAGCTCTTCTTCATCCATCGTTATGGGATATTGACTGCCACAATTCAATCAATCTGGTAGAAATAAGATCGATCTGCTATGGCGGAAGGCGCACACTGCTGGTAGTAGAGTAGTATTATTACGGAGTCTGCAATGTACAGTACAGTACTTTACAGTACAATGTACAGTACAGTACATTGTACTGTATGACGATGATGCCGACACAACACTTTCAAGTGCAGTATGTACTGTACTGTACGTTCAAGATCAAACGATCTTGATGCACTTCACTCTCGCACTGTGAGTGACTGCGAGTGACACATACTGTACAGTACAGTACTGTACTGTACAGTGTACAGTACCAAGCGTATCGTTGATGGTACTGTACACTGTACTGTACTGTGCTGTAGTCAAGTTCATCAAGATCGTTTGATCTTGAACGTACAGTACAGTACAGTGCAGTAATATAATTACTGTACTGCGCACGATACTTGACTGTACAGTGTACAGTACAGTACTGTACGTGTCACTCACAGAGTCACAGTGCGAGTGAAGTGCATCAAGATCGTTTGATCTTGAACGTACTGTACAGTACAGTACTGTACATACAGTGTACAGTATCGTGTACAGTACTGGACACTGTAGCGTTACGGCTTTAGTACGTACTGTACGATGACGTAAAAGCTTTCATCGGTATCGTGGTAAACACAACTACAGTACAGCGCTGTTTCGCCAGCAGTTGGCAGACTACACTACAGTACTGTACAGTACTGTACACGGTACTGTACACTGTACTGCACAGACATTTGCCACTGTTATTAGTCCCGTGTAGAGTATGCGATTAATTCGCTTCCAACCCCTACCCCGATTGCCGTACCCAATTGAAACAGAAAGAGAAGACGTTATTGACTGCAAGGGATTCAATTTTCTATTTGGGCTTCCGCCTTGACTATTGTCATGGTCAAGTTGGATACTTGTTCTTGTTTTCATTACTTCTTTCATTAAATCGATGATTACAAGTTGTTTAATCTTTGTAACTTAATAGCAATCGTTGATTACAAGCATTTAACTTAGTCCTCCAACGTCAATCAACCATTGGAGTACTGATTGTCGACTGGATGCTAGACGCAATCAACTCAAGCTGTTGACGCTACATCCATTGGGTCAGCCACGATCGTCCATGACGATCAATGAAAATTTTTTCACCAGTGAATTTGCATCAGGATTTCATTGACCAAACTCGGAAAATTTCATTTACTCATGCTTTAAATTGCTCTTCTGCTTGATCCTGGATGCAATTTACGCTATCCTTCAATCCATTGCGACCATCTGAGTTGTTGAAATCACCAATCGATCCCATTACAACCATTGATTCCATTCGTCTATCTTCACCAAGCTGGCAGTGAAAGTGCATTTTTGCCTTCCAGAAAGGCGGTAGTCTTTGAATGGAATAATCCCTTCTTCAGTGAAATAAAATTAAAGCCAGAAAATTCAAAGACTTGAAATCCATAGCAGGGACTTGCAATTTGCTTGCTATTTTAATACACCATCATTATACTCCATTTCAAGGAGAATCCTACACGAGTAGGTTGTTAATTGTTGATTGAATAACGATTCTTTCCGGACAAGTGACCTCCAACTTCAATTGATTACTGAATGCAATCACCTAGCAAAAAATGGCATTAAATTCGCGTCGGAATGGTAGCCAATGGCCTGGCCATAACCATCCTAGTAAATCACCAGCAAGTCGAGTGAGAGCAATCAGTAATAAACCCGAAGAAAGCTGGACTATAGTCCCTACACGCGAAGGTAATCTTCAAGAAATTCAAAGACCAATAATCAATTAGAATTCTACTAGTCGATATCGTCATATCAGTAGTCAGTTGACAGTCGTTATTGCCATCACTAATTCACATGCAGTACAAAATGTTCTATTGGTCATTTATCCAGGCAATGAAAGGGAAGTTAAGATTGAATTTTTTTTTCCATCCTTTCCCCCCCCATGGAGATAATATCTTGGGTGATTGATACAGTACACGAGTGGATACCGTAGTCGACAAAAAAAAGGCAAAACGTAACACCAGTCATCTTTGACAAGGAATACATCAAACTGCATAACTGATCGTCTTGATTGAAATGATACCTGACATTTTAGTTCAATAGGATAATGACATGACATTCAAATACTGTAGGGTGGGGAAGGATCAATATTGTATTATCGTTTTATTGACCATCTTGTCCCCTATCCACCCATCAATTCATACTAGCACAGGATGAGCCTTAATTCAATTAGGACTTTTGAACAAAAGTCTCCTAACCATTAATCGATCTTAAATGGTTGCTATCTACTTTTTTGCATTCTCTATTTTCTTATTACTCTTCTACTTTAACATTGGAAAGACGATATTATTATTATTATCAACCATTGTTCTAGTCTAGTAATTTTAGGAAATATCAATGATAAAGACCAAAAAATAATTCAAGAAAAACTAATTTAGTAAGCACTTTCATTACATTACTCTTTTGGCGGTTATTCCGATGTCCTTAAAAACTGTAATCTTCAGCTTGAGTAAGAGACAACAGTAGCAAATAGAAGCCAATGTAGAAAGAGAATCAATCGACAAGGAAAACTGCTTGGTGATGCGTTTCTTCGTATCGACTATACAGTTCGTAATTCTGCTCATCTCATTCTTTATAGTATTACTTCTTTTTAAGTAATTGATGGCCTCATGAATTGTCAATCGCTTCCCAAACTAAAGGCAACTGGCCAATGTGTCTAATAGTAAAATTCAGTTACTCTTCATCTTTACGACAACGCAAGTTTTATTTATTACCTTGAATTTCTCATCGTGTCGACTCCTTTCAACAAACACGATTAACGATAAAAATTGCCTGTGCAGTTGAAGTAGAATGCTAACTTGAAATCGGAATTGTTCTGCTGCCGCTTTCATATCGATGCTATTAATCCATCGCTACTGTCCTTGCTTAATTATTATTAAAAGTCCGATAATTCTTTACTACTTACCCAATTATCCCATTACTATAAAATCAACCCGTAAAGAACTGCGATAATCTACAAACCCACCCATGGCTGAAATCACCCGTTCATGTCTCAGTACGTTAATGATATCGAACTAAAATCAGTTGTACCTCCATCTAGGATATCATCATTTTATGGTTTTATGTAGCAACTAATAAGAATGTGATCTAACCGTTGATGATAATTAAAATATATCTATGCTGTGAATCTACAATCAATTTTTTCACAAAAATCAACTAAAACAATTATAATGAACCATGAAATATCATTTATCGCAGTCTTTGTTTGAACTTTTGTTTGATAGGATACATTCAACCATAGCTTTTCGTTACTCTCTTGAAACGTTGCATTTTAGTTTACCTACGTTAAGATCACGCTTGAACTGCCTAAGTGCTTATGCCAATTTTTATATGTTGTTTTATCAATGCAGCGGAGTACGAAAGAAGGTGATAATCCAATTCTTGTGCTACTAAACTACACTGATGACCATTTGTTTATAGCTTTTAATTGCAATCCTGTCATTATCGAATATAGAAGATCCAATGGTCTTTATTTCTGTTGTACCGCACATGTAAACCAAATGGTCATTGACTTGGTTGATTACTACATGTCTATCAAATGACTTTTTGGTCTTCGCTAACAGAAAATAATTGTTGGATAAATAAGACTACATGTCCAATTTTGGGATCATCGGTCAAAAAATTTCGCTTTACGTCTCATCACAAGATACTTCCCTAATTGTTATTTTAAAGTATTGTCATGATAGTATTTCTAATGAAAAAGTAGGCAAATATACCATAGAATCACCAAGAATCTGGGTAAAATAAAAAATAAAGACCAGAAAACAAAGCATAAAACCTCCCAATACAATGTCATGACGTATTGTTATCACTATTGAATGGACAGATAGATTCATTATATACTGTACAGTATATAATCATCATAGACATGCACATGGTGATCCTGAAATAATTTTGGCTCGCTCATTTATTTAGTTTTGTTTATTTATTATCATGGAATGAAATAAGACCGTTATCATAACATTATATTAATTTTTTGTCACACATCTTGTCGGTCAATTCATTTCATTGTCCCTTACGTACGGTATAAAATGAACGTTGAACGGTTAAGAAGAGTACAATATGGCCATTGCATCCTTTATTTGTTGATACTGCAGTAGAAATCGTTCACGGCTTTGCTTTATTCTTTCTAATGTACAGTATCATATTTCATTTTAGCCAACTACGTTCAAAAATACTACATATAATTGTGGAGTGCAGAAAACGTTAGTCTCCATCAACCCCACCCATCTTCATCTTGATTTGTCTAATTTTTGACATTAGTCGTACCTTAAATAACATCGTTGGCGTATTTGATTTATTTTACTTACGTGCACCAATATTATCATTGGACCAACCACTCTGATTGTTTGATCGCTAAATATGGTCAGTAATGGCAATCGCTAAATTAGGATTTAAATGAGAACAAGTTGTTCATTTCACAATTAGCTATAATTCTGACAGGTATAATAATACAGTAGTTAAAAGTAAAATTAAATGATTAGTTATGGAGTGATACACCAATTTGATAGAGGGGTATGCTGTCGTAGCTGCTTTAGAAGTGTAGTAAAAACAAATGTGTTTCGGATATAGTGTCTGATAAATATAATTTGGCGAGTACGGCTACTACCATTTTGAAAATTGTATTTTTTTCGAATCAAATGGCAATCATTTGCCATTTGTGTAATTAATCTAGCAGCAAGATCGTTTATTGGCAGATTGGTATCGCACAAAATGCGGTACCTACTAGTGATTATAATCATACAGCATTATATGTATCATAATTATGATCAGATAAATTTATGTGCATGTAATATGCTCAGCCAGGGAAGTACGTATACAATAGTACGCGAAGCATAACGAACGAGGGATATACTAGTAATCGACAATAATACAGCTCACGTTGAACATTGAAAATAAATTTACCCGATCTTGTTCATACCTGGTTTGTGTGAAAGTGCTACAAATTTTGAACGGCTGCCCAGTAAAATGATATTATTATCGAGAAAACATAAATATAACTAATTAGCCATTGAAGGTAAAAGATTAAGCTAGAAACAGGAATGCAATGATTTTATATACAGACTATAGTACAATACCAAATCTCCTATTTGATAGATATGCGACAGTAATACTTTTTGTTTTTGATCTATAAGTAAGGATCAGCAATAATAACAGGCCTTTTGAAGCGAAAGTTAAATTTATGAATGAATCATCAAATGTGTATTTTTCAACAAATAGATTATATATTCAAACTACAATTGTTTGATACCGATTTGATATTGATCCGCATTTATTGGTTGTAGAAATTGTTCAGGAGAAAGGTACCAATCGTCCATCATCCGCTAAACAAATTGTAGACATCCTTCGGATTCGATATGCATATTTATCAGGTATGTTGATTCTAAAATTGCAAAGCTTTTTAATTTTTATCTGACATACATCAACATGCTTATAGTGTGCCATAAATTCAATGAATTAAAGTTTAACTTTACTGTCTAATAAATATAGTTATTAAAATTCAATTTGTACGTCATAAAATTTATTATCATTTAGAGAGAAATTATATAATCTATAGCAGTAATTTTAATCAAATTACAATCTGTATTCCTGTAGGTGGTCGTTATTGTGGATCACCAATAATTATCTTTCCTGCATCTAGCCAAAAATTCGACTTTGATTCAGATGATAATCAAAAAACGGTTACTGAAGAAGAATTAGAGATACTTATTCGTTATTTAATGCGGTCTATTAGGTAATTACATAGTGCATAATTAAAATAAATTTTTTCTATTATTACGATGATAAATTATAGATGGATATGCAGTGTATATTTTAGTTAGAGAGCAACATTAATAATTGTATGTAGACATTAATGTAGAACTCTTATATTTATTTAATTAGTGAGCATGACCGGGAGAATGGCTTTGTATTCGTTTTGGATAGAAGGAAGTCGTCATCTGTAACAATTAAAACATTACTACGGACCATTGAGGTATATTGAAGTAATTTGGATGACCTGCATCCTTTAGCCTGGATTTAAATTGCAAAACTGAATTTGTCTAATCTCTGGGTATTCATTTTTTTCCACTATTCAATGTAGACTTTATTTCCAACAGAAATCATTAAGTTATATGTACTCAGATCTCCGAAAACTTATAAGAAAAGACTAGCGGAAATTGGAAGACAGTCAACAAGACCAAATTTCTCAATCAATGTAAGCTTTCGTGGAAACAGTAGAATATTAAGACTAATACATTAACTATTATGCAATGAAGTTTGATAGTCAGCTTAATAGTGTTTTTATATTTCAGTTATTAAAGGTGTTTGATCTCAACTTTATCACGTTTTTAGGTTGTTTATGTACATTCATTAGAAGAATTACATCAAGAAATCAATATAGACCAACTATCAACTGAACTAGGAGGTACCTTAAATTATGATCACGATTTCTGGATCCTTCATCGCATGGTAGGTTGAATGAATGCTCTGAAATTTTGTGATATACAACTTATAGAAGCCCCGTCGTAATTATAGTATTACACCGATAAGAGTTAATGTTTTATAGTAACTAAATTTGAGTCAATATATTTTCGAAATAGTACAGATATTCAATCTTGTATTTTAGCTATATCAAGTGACTACAAACAGTAAATTTGATAACATACTCGATATACTTCAGAAATTAGAACATCTTCATCGACGTGGTCTAAATATATCATCGAAATTAGAGAAATTTGCTGCCCAGATATCTATCGACTGCCAAAATGTTATCAAACATGGTCGACTATTCGATCAAGGAGATGAAACAACTGATGCAATCGAGAATGTATTAAATAAAAAAAGAACCGAGCAAGATCAGCTTATTAAAGATCTGGAATTATCTATTGAAGATATTGAATCATTTCAAGACGATTACACGTGCAAAAATAGCGATAATGTCAACATTGAAGATGCAAGGTAATGTTAGCTACCAGTATTTTACGTCACATTTACTTACTTGAACGAAGTATTCTACTAACATTTCCCCGAAACTGTTTGTATAAACCCTAACAATGTGCTATGCTAATTTGCTTCTATCCTATGTAGTGTGGACTTCTTAGCAACAGTTTCTATTGTGAAAAATCTGTTAGCACAATTGGACGAAACTAAAGTAGCTTTTATTGATTTATGGCAAAACAAAGTTTCGGTTCTAACGCAACACTTTCAACGAAGGCAGTGTGAAACTGGATCTAACCTGGTAATAAAAAATATTATTGCATGATGGTACTAAATTAATATATTATCGGTTATAAATACTATTATTGTTCTAAAACGTATAATATTATCATTTTTTCTCAAAAATTGCATTCTTCTTTCCCCATGCTATTAATAACTAATTGTAACGTTTTATTGATAACCTAGTTGGTTCAATCGTTGACTGAATATGCTAAAGTCCTCACATCGGAAGTAGATATTGGTGATTCTAGTAAGCGTACGAACAATTTATTGAAAAATTTGAAAAAGTTTGAAAGTAACGCCCAAGTAAGTTGTAAACGAATTCCAAATGCTCTCTTCAGTGGCTATTTCGAAGCATCTAGACTATAATCTTTTAAGTTAAAAAATTTTTCCTTAAAATCGACTACAAACATTAAATTATCTTAGTAATCTTTAATGTACTTCCAATAAAATCTAGAATAACTAAAGTGCACTTTTTTCGTATCAGGTTACTTGCGAACGAGTGTTATGTTTAGGAGATGAGATAAGACAGTTATTGAAAAGACCACATTACGCAGCTGATCGATTACAAGCATGTTTGAATCGATTATTAACCGCATCGCAGGATTTTTCAGTTAAATTAACGGAAAGAAAACAAAATTTAAAGGCAGCACTCGCCTTACATCAATGTATAGAAGAAGTAAGTCGTTTATCCTTCACTTATCCTGCTATAGATCAATAAAAGCTGTATAATGCTATATTACTAAAACGTCGAGATCTTGGTACGGCATTGTATTGTATGCCTATTTAGTGTTAGCAATTAACATGTTTGAGCTGCCAGCATTTACTAAATGTAGTGTTGGTATTGCACATATCAATCCATAATGGTACCGGTTACATCATTGCATTCCCTAGCTATTTGATAATGGTTTGTCGTAGGCTAGACGTATAGCAATCACTACTCATCATATAATTGATTACTTTATAGGTATTAGAGTGGTGTAATGAAACGGTGACGTTGTTAGCTAAACAAGTCGACGATTTTGAATCAGAAGATAGTGCTGAAGAATGGGTGCAAAGATTACAAGACTGCACTGAAAAAATGAATCAGTTCAACATCAATTTATTACAAGACACTGAAGAGAAATATCCTTTCATAACTGATAAAGATATTCACTCTCATGCCTTGAAAGCACTAGAAAGATATCTTCAAGTCAAAGGTATGTGTGGTAAGAGAAGGAATACAATCCGGCAACTTGTCCAAAATCGAGGTTCGATAAAGAATTTGGTGTCACCTTCATCTCAGCCATCATTTAATCTTGTTCGATCTAACACCGATGTGGGACGACGAACAGTTTCAATTGATGGCAATAATATTATTGTTGAAGAGAGTGAAGGAACGTGTCCGAAAAGTGCCCCTTATAGCATTGCTAATAGTGCTTTAACTAGTCGAAGCTCCAGTCAAACAAACATCCATTTGCTATCCTCAGCAGATGTTTATAATGAAGGAGATACCGATGCTTATAAAAGAAAATCGGTTTTACTATCATCTAGACTTTCCTCTGCACTTTTAGTGGAAACGTTGCAGGTAAAAATCAACTCGATCCGAATCTCGTTTTCGAACTTTTAAATTAAAATTTTTCGAATGTTATTAAATAGGAAAGTTTGCAAGCAATTATAGAGAATGAAGTAGACACAGAAACCGACGCAAATGTTCTTAAACAGAGAGGGTAAGTATCTAATTTATTATAGATATCATACTAGCATATTATAACACCATCATGGACAACAATTAAAAGATACATCCGTGCATCGGAATTTGTTTTGAATGGCAGTAAATTCTTTTAAATTGATTACTGTGAACTCTTGGCATTTTTACTTGAATAATAATCGCTTAGCTGTTGAGATCTAGCTATTTAAACTGTAGTTTCAATGTAATATAAATTATCTTATATACTTTAAATAGTCCTATTTCAATATTCTGATATCAATTGTTCTTATACTGGGCTTAATAATAACTTAATGGCTAAATAAAAATATAAAAATTTTTTCTGATATGGTAATATATGAGTAATAGCCTAACATAACCTCTTATTCGAGATTATATCCTAATATAAATTCATATTATTTTATGTTCATAATTCGTTTAAATCTTTGCTATATGATAAGAATTTTATCGAATTTTCGAATAGACAAATTATCAACGAGCTTATTGAAACTGAAAAATCTTATATTAATGACTTAAGAAGCGTTATAACGGTAACAACTGTCTCATTTTCTGAAATAACTGACTGTAATTATAAATTGTACATCGGTACATCTTGCAAAATTTATTGCTTTGAGAATAGCTAGTTATACCCTTGACAATTAATAGGGTTATTACGACGAAATGGATAATCCTGCAGCAAAACTCCCGCAAGCTATACGTGGTAAAAAGAATATTTTATTTGGCAATATAAGACAGCTGTACAACTTTCATCACAGGTAAACGACGAAGTTACTATTTGCTTGGCCAACTCGGTCCTAAACTAGTATTTCTGTACTCAGCAGTTAAATGAAAGAAACAATTATTAAGAGTGCATCCTTGATACAATCTTTTAATTTCTTTCAATGCAAAATCTGGTGCAATAACTAAAAATTTGTTTTATAAATTACCGATACAAATCTCATGAGTTATTCTATTCCGAAATGCGATACAGAGTATTTCTAAAAAAGTTGGAAGAACATCGTGACATACCAGCCTTAGTTGGACGGTGCTTTACAGCAAAGGTCAGTTCGTAATTGATGAGTTTTTAACGTTTGAACTGTACGTAACATGTTGACTTAACAAAATACCTGCAAGTTATAGATGATTTCTCTTATGCCAGCTAACACTTACAAAAATTTTAACGGTCATATTGCTATCTCATATATGTTTACAGAAAAATGAATTCAAAATGTACACCGTTTACTGCAAGAATAGACCAAGTTCTGAAGCCCTATGGGAAGAAATTGGAGGCATAGACCATCCGTTTTTTTTAGTAAATCTACAATCCACAATAATCATATTGTCATTTTTTTATTAATTCTTGATAAATTCTTGCAAAAATTGAAATGCCTTTTACTGTTGTAACAAACCATCTAATTTTATTTAATTAAAGTATTGTTACTGTTGCGCTAATCACTTAGGAGTGCCAATCAAAACTTAAACAACAACTTCCGTTAAACAGTTACTTGATAAAACCAGTTCAACGAATAACAAAGTATGGACTTCTACTTAAGGTACGTAATCTGCAGACAAAAATGAAGAAACATCCTCGTTAAAGAATTAATCTTTACATAATATTTCTTTCATGGTAGGATTTACTTAAGCATACTAAGAACTCACAATGTGGGTCAGCCGATCTCAAGGTAAATAATGAGTATTTACGATTTAGTTTGCTATTTTAAAGATGTAAACTTAACGAAAAAGTTTTAAAATTTTTAAATTTCACATAGTAGACTTTACAAATCTATGACAAGTAAATTCTTCATATAGAAGAATTATGCCGATATATATGAGTAGTATCAAGCGTAGATGCGGATTGCTGCTAATTATAATTATTACCATAGTAGTCAGAACACAAAAATATTTTCATACACCTCATCAAACTTTATGGAGTTAACCGTTCTAACAGTCATACGACTCTATTTTTCACGTTATCTCTATTTAGGACGCTCTCGATTTTTTGAAAATTTTACTAAAACAGTCTAATGACGTCATGCATCAGATAGCAATTAAAGGATTTAAGGTAAAATCGTCGTCGTAATACGAATAATTACAATTGATTCTGTAATAGATCATCACCATTTAACTAAGCAGATGGTCTAGATAGAGCACGCATGAATTTATTGCCATGACTAGCTTTTAAATGGAATGCATTGTCAATCATTACATATTTCGTCAATAGGGTAATCTTGCAGTGCAGGGAGGTCTCATATTACAGGTAAAAGTCTATATGTTATATACATAATTTAATCTCTAAGACAAAATATTAATGCATTTCTACATTTTCGAAGTTATTGCTGATATACAATTATAGTCCAAATAATAAGTTATAATTAAATTATGCGCGTACATTGAAGGTGACTACCAATAAAACATTCCAATCAACAATGCTTAGTTCAAATTAGCTCAATGTTTTATAAAATCATACTGTACTACATGTTGTAGCTTAGCAGTCTGTAGTATTAAGATCTCGATTTTTGTATAATATTTATATCTATATCTATATTCGTTGATTTCATTAATACGCTCTCAATCCAGTATTAATTTCCGTTGTTTAATTATTCCCAATTATACCTTTAAATTGTCAGGGATCCATGCAAGTATGTGAAGTAAATAAACGTGGAATTAGACTAAGTGTGCGCCGTCATAAGTCCCAAAGGCATGTCTTTCTGTATGAAAAAATGATACTATTTACGAAGAAACAGGAAGAATGTTACGATGACGGCAGTAAAAAATACATTTATAAATATAAAAGTGACTTAAAGGTACTTAAATATTATTTGTAGCAAGTAGGTCTTGCTCTAATTAATATGTACTATAATCCAGGCTAATATTTAAAAATCACCGGTAATAATACAATGCTTACAGCCGTTAAAGGCCATTTACGAACGTATATTGCTTAAAAGTAGTTTTCTATTTTTACAGACTTGTGACATCGGGATGACGGAAAGTGCCAAAAATCAACCTCTGGCATTCGAAATATGGATGCCTGGACAACCCAAGGTCTACATTATTCAGGTAAAGCCTAATCTGCAGTATTATTACAACTGCTGTAAGATTTGTTGTCATAGTTTTATGCGCTAATTTTGCTGTGTCATGCTATTAACAACTACTAAATCTATTCAGGCTTCCACTCCAGAAGAGAAAGAAAGTTGGGTTAATGAAATTAGGCAGCTTCTATTTAATCAATTAACTACGATCAAAGGTATATTGATCTTTCAAAAGAAATTCTTAAATACGAAAATAATGATTATTTGTCAATAGATCAAACTGTACTTTCTTCAGCTATTAAAATACCATGACTTTAACTTGATAATAGCATTTGATTGCCTTCTGAGCTAATTAAAGTATTTTATGCTTTATTTGTTTACCTCAGGAATTGTTGCGGAGCAAACCGAAGGTAAGCTAATATCGGACAATTCTTATCATGGTAATAACTTATACTACACCCACTACTGTCAAAAGTTTTTTGTTTAGATTATACTTTTATGCGTTTATTAAAACTAAAATGGGATAGCAAATTGCTATAGAAATTTAAGATCAATTTTTAAATCTTACCTAGATGTATTCTTCCTATATTTTCTAGCGCGACTTACCCATTTACACCCTGGAAGCTATAGTAATGAATCATACTTCGACGATAAAATGTGGGATAGGAATGATAATGATTCCGATAGTCCACCCGTATCTTCTACGCCTGCTAGTGAAGAAATCATAATTTAGTAATTAAACCATCGTCTTATATGACGGACAAACAAGTAAGAACTAGCTCAGTAATTTATTGTGCATCCAAAGTGCTATTAACTGTGTATACTTTCTTAAATAATTCAAGTTACAGTCATAGAGATACAGTTGCAGTTAAATAGAGCGCTTATCAGAATATTGTAGCATTCAATTTTGTATTTTTTTAAATCATGCAAATTTCTGAACAAGGGCATTTTTGATTATAGGGCTTCCACTTGGTATGAAGCAATTAATGCTGAACAGTAACGGGACAATATTGCAAATATGTTCTTACCGAACATACGAGTATGCACCTTCGTTGTGCAAGAGAAAGATTGACTCAGATGCGTTTATGACTTACTCGTATGATAAAATCTTCGTTGATGCAGATCCATCCTTGTGATCGAAACTTTTACGCTTTTCGCGGAATGTAAAATATTTTGTAATTTAAACCCGCGCAATGTATTCGACTTCATTTAATAATCATTCAACACCTAATCTATTTACGCACCTCACCATGTGCTGACTATAATTCAAATGGTTTAATTAAATATAACTGGGTTGATTCTACTCTATAGTTTTCGTATCTTAGCTTAGTCATTGCGTTGCATTAAATTTTAAGTCGAATTGGTGAACATAAGTTAGTGATATACTATTAAACTGTAAATCGTTGTAATGCTATCCTTAGCTGACATAGTCATTCTATAAATCAGTATTTACAGCTAAGTCTTTTTATTTTAATGTGGAATATCATATCATTTCATTTATTTTTTCGTTTATACACTTTCCAGAACTAATAATATAGTATTGACAGATAGAACAGGCTATGTAGGCACAAAATATTTTAATAATTTTGCATTTCCTCATTTACCTGTGGCTGTATAGATTGAAATAATTATCCAAAGATATTCTAGTTGTCGAATTTGAAAATTTTATAAGTGGTTTCAAATAATAATTTGTATTGTTAATACTTATAATACCCTACTGCAATTGCAATTACATTTATCCGCTAAAATAATATATCTATACAGGAATCTATCAAGCCAAATCGGCATTTAAAGCATAATGCAAAATAGACCAAAACAGTAATGATTTTCGGGATAGCGATCATATATCTTTAACATTGTTGATAATCATATAATTGTTCGATGTACGAGCATATAGAGAAAAAGTGATACATTATCACGATCAACGACTTTACTACTCTATAATTATTTAAACGGATTGCCGTAAGATGACAAAATTATCAACTTTGTTTGATTTTGGCAAAGTGGTGCTGCTTTTTAAGATTTACAGTCGATATGGCAATATTTTTAATTACCGTTGGTTAGATTGATAAGTTTAACCAGTAAGTCAATGTTATTAAAGGGGATTCCTTTCACATTATAATTTTTATGCAGGATGTATTATATCACATTTTTAAACTTTTGTACCAAAATTTTTAGTTTTCATTTATCATTTCTTAATATGTATCTGTAGATGCTGTAATATTTCACATATCAGACAATATTCTTTTAATTTTATGTCGTACAAACAAACAACATTTAATTATTCTGTATTGTAAGAACTACTTCTGTTAAGAAATTTAACTTCGACTGTTTTTATGTTGTACTTATCTATCACCTCATTAAATTATCGTTAATGGAATCTGTTTCCCTTTGTTGTTCATACACGTATATGACCCATGAGATTGTAGAGTATTCAGCGATTGTAAAAATTTTTATTTGATATGGTGCTCTTATAATGATTCTATGTTAGTTACCATACATAAAGAATTATATCGTCATTTAGATCTAGGACGATATGTTGGACCTATTCTAATTTAACTTTCTATAGAAAGATTAAAAACACAACCGTACTATGCCTTACGACTTCATATTCCATTGGTAAGCAAACTACTCGTGTAGATGTAAACAATCCATTTTCCTCATAGCTGGCCTTTGCAACTGCTCTCTAAATTATATATAGCATTTTTAGGATCTGATTTATAGGATATACAAGAGCAACTACACTGTTGTTCCCTAGGACCTTTATTTTTCTGCCTAGAGAAAATTGTAACCATCATAAATCAATATAAAATCATCGAAGGAACAATCCTTTCTAATCACAATCGTTACGAAATTGAGGTGCATGACTTCGCGCAGTTCATGCTTCTGTAGAAATAAGCTATTATCTAACTCATCACTAGATATTCTTGTAGGAACAACTACCATGATACGGATAATAGTCATAGTTAATGATAACACACATTGAATGCAGCCACACGCGTATGTCCGGAGTGAGATTCACGAACATAGATATTAATCAAAATTTCTAGCTCCATTACAAAAGAGTTCACAAAATTTGGGGTATTAGTAATTCGTAAAATAATGCTTCATTTTCTTAAGTCAATCGATAGTTTCCTAAGCCTTTCTAGAATAGAATGTTGTCCTAAGAGGCCATTAAATTTATTAATTTTCCTTACGCTCTATCCTATACATTGAGGAATATAACTACATTTCTTAATTACAACTGGAATTGGTATACCAAGATATACTAATATGACTGAATGTTTTAAATTTTTTAAAAATCGAGTCATACGGTGGCGAATACCATAAAACAAACGTGAGGCTTGTTATCAATACGATAATGTAACTTACAATTAACAAATAACATGATAGTCAACTATCGCAGAAAGTGCGAAAGTTAAGATCTGACTACATTAATAATCTGAAATAAAAGTTGGCAAGCTATCGATGTAAGGCTCATAACCCAGTGATCAAAATATCATCCAATATTTTATCGTACTGTTTATAAAAGTGCTTTCATAACTATTATATTACAAAAGAAATCTAAAAGAAAGCACCAACAAAATTTATAACTCGTCGTAGCTATCGTTTAGTAATTCTGATAGCAAGCTGTATCTTAAAACAGCTCCAGACATAGTAAAGCTACATGGTATATCGTGACAGAGTTTCAACGAAGTAAACGATGCACTGAATATATATTACAAATATTGCATTTCGTTGTAAACAAATGCTTATAATACAACATCAACAGCATGTGCTAAAATATAGTCGACATAATCGCCATAAAAATTATTGTCCTCTAGAGTTAATCAAAACCTTCATCGTCGCCATCTGCAAATTCACTATCTGACCACATATCTTCAGCATCGCTATTCCCGTCTGCAAACATTGGCAATACTGCTAGCGTATTAGCAGCAAGCGTTGATAGCTGTCCTTGATTACTCTTAACATCCTTATGAGCTAATTTATCGTCATAAAAAATAATTATACATCCTAACAATCAAATATGTGGTACTACTGAAGTTATCGTCTAAACATTATTATAAAAAATTACGGGCACAGTTGCAGACTCACCATTGAACGACATAGCCCTAGCTTGTCCTAACAAAAAAAATATCGAAAGAAATGAAATTTTAAACATTGCCTTTAGGACCAGTAACAGTTGGTAAAAGAATGTACTGCAAGCAAATAGATTCCTTGGAGACTAAAGCACTATTATAACATGTCTTAGATAGTTATAGTGCAGTATTGTACAGATTACATCTTAACTAAAGTCATGTTATCTAAAGTACTACCACTCTTACATGTTTACTATTACACTACGACAGCTCTTCAATTAGTAACAACCTTTTGCCGACTTCAGTTGATGTAGCAGCAACTGTCGAATTTGCTCAACCCATCTGTTTTTAATGTCTGCTGAGGCAGCCTATATACAAGCATATGTAATACAACAATTTAATGAACAATTTGAATCAACAAAATCTTTTAATATAAAAGTTACAGTCAACTGATAGGCAAAATGTATAACCGAAATAACGCCTAAGTGATATGAATCATTATAACGAGGAAACAATAAGACACCATACTTGAACAATGACGACCCTTTCACGGCCGGTTAGCCATAATTCAAAAGCTAACTGATCTCCTTTTACTGTCTCTGTCAATCCTAGCTTGCTAAGCTGTAAAAATATCAATATTAGGCTTGATTACATCGAAAAACTTCCAGAATCCTAAAAGCAAAAAACTGGTAATTTTATCGCTACCTTCATATTTGACTTAAACTGATATGATACGTTTTTCTTTTGCTTTTCATCAACTAATTTCTTAGTAAATAAGAGATTATTTTCGAATAAAAAAAGATGTCTTGGCTTGTATTTTTTCCGTTGCCCTGGAATATTAGCAGGTATTGCAGATTTTTTGAAAATTTCATGTGTCTGGAATGAGTCCTATAAAAGTAATAATTTTTAATTTTTAAGCCGCAAAAATTCAGGATTATAATCACTAAGATATTAATCAAGAACCTGCATCAAAATGGCTCCTTCAGACGTTAGATTTCCCTAATTAAAAAAGAAAAAAAATTCAACCATATATATAATTAAGGCAATTCGTTATACCATGATATTTCTGAATTTTAATCAAATATTACTTTAAATCCTGTAATCAGCATTTGATGCATTGTGTTATTCAGCCTTTCTAATAAGGATAGCATAAATCTTAACGCTTCCTAAAGACATAAGTATAATTTACACCTTTAATAGAAAATAAATTGTAACATCTTAGATTTCAGTAGGGAATAAGCAGGCAGTTTACCTTGATAATAACTGACCCAAACTTAGAGTTGCCCGTACATTTTGTCATATCCTAATTTAATAAATTATGCTTATTGAATATTAAGCCAATATTATTCACTATAACGAAAGTAAATCGTTTATTTCTAACCTTCAGTAATAACTGATATTTCGTAATACGCTGTATCGGTTTTAGTAAATAAGAATTTAAGGGCAAGATATGACCCGCATTGGCCTTACACGTCTATAAAGATTAGAAAACTTATAATATTAAAGCAAATGAATTGATATTGAGCTGTAAATTCTATTAACTACGTGATTCATTAGCAAACACAAGTCTATCATTCATCACTAATGAATACTAAATTATACATAAATGAGAAAGTTACAGTGATGTACATAACTATTAGGAATCTTTCACGAACATATACTTTAGAATCGCTGCATGGACGCACTATCCTCACTTACGTCAAAAAATTTTGCGCAGCTCCTTTCATGTGTTTCCCAACACGAATCCGAATGGGGGCGATTTTGACAGTAAACAGAATAGCTATCAAATTCCGGCTTCTACAGTATAATATTAGACTTGTATGTAAGATTTATATTGTTTATACCGTATACACATATGATTGTCTACGTACAAATTTAAGAAAGCACTGGCCAACTAACGCCGGGCATTGCCGATAGTCGTTTAAAGCTTTTAAGAAAGAACTTTACAAGACACCCAGTAACGTAAAAGTCACAAGTTAAGATTTCGACGAAAGTAATTATTGTATAACACACAATTTTTACAGTCAGAATGAATTACACCAGAAAAAAGTATTACCCATGATGAAAGCTGTAAATTTGAGTTAGATTGCCAAATAGAATTTTCTTTTTTCCTTTTAAAACAGTTGGTAACGTGGAACTGCCTTCGTCAAAATGTTTCATGTAATTCTAATTTATAATAAACAAAAACATGAAAACATCAATGCCATTACTTTAATGTCATTTCTTACTAGAGAACAGTTACCCCAATGACACTTTCTAGGTCGTTGACATAGCTCCTTTCGGTATTAATAAGTTCATCCATTATTCGGCTGTTTGGAAACAAACAAAATCATTTATTCCAAGCAGTAGGCAATGTTATCGCGAATAATAAATTAAATTGCAGAGGTTTATAAACTGTGATCTAATTTTACCTTCGTTTACGTAAAATATCTTGGTCGGTCTCAGTATCCACGTCTTCTTGTAAACTAACAAGATGCTCCTAAACAAATCAGTACACATACGCGAGTAGAACATTAATATTATATAATTCGCACATGTTAGAACCTTCATAATTTGGGGATAAAAATCGATACCTTCAAGCGGGATATTATCGCCTCACGATCACCAGTTACAGGAACCGAATTATTAGCCTTACTTGTCGTCGAAGTTTTAGAAGGCAAAGTACTATCCTTTCGCTTAGCCAAAGGACTTTTTGGCTCATAACTAGCTGGTCCGCTATCACTGACAGACCGCTTGGTTGCAGATTTCAGTTTTTTTTCTTCTGTTGCTGTAGCCGCTAACTTATCTAACATCGTAGACTGTCGCTGACTAGCTAACGTAACTTTGTTAAAGTGAGATACGCAATCTTGTATCTTTTGCTTAAATTTCTGGTTTAAATGGTCAACTGAAAATTCCTGTAATTTTTCTACATGATCAGATTTTATGGATGTTGCAGATTTTGTGATTTTTTCTAATTCTTTCTTAATATTTTTTTGCTCCACGACAGGAAATTCAGTACGAAATTGCATTGCCAGCTTCATTAAATTTTCTGAACACCATTTATCGATCTTGTGGTATACCGTTAAGAAGTTAACATTTTAAATTACACAAATTAACCGTATAATGAAAGAATATCTTTTTCCAAATACGCATACTTACATCATTAATATGCTCATATAACGTCAAGACATCAGATAAAGCTTTTAATCGCGCCTTAAATCTTCCTTCTAGTTTATTTGATTGGGTATCGAGTTCCTTCCACATAGTTACTAAACGTTCAGATTCAACGCTTTTGTCATCAGAATTTAATTGCTTTATTTCGCTTCCAGCTTTCATCAAAGTCATCTTTGTATCCTATGTATTGAAGTGATCGATTGATATTTTAATCGCACAAATAGTAATATGGTATTCAATTTACAAATTAGTTTATTTCAACCAATTTAAAATACTGAAAATGTTGTAATATACCTTAAATTTTATCTGCAATTCAGTCGTAATCTTTCGAAGTAACTTTGCATGATCAATAGAATCTCCCAAATTAACTTCCGCTGACAATTCTTTATCAACAATGTTAATGTTCTTTGCCATCTAAATACAAATAATCAAATCTTGAGAAAACTGGTACAAGATTATGGCTCATACTTTTTATCTAAGATTCATCACAATCTACCTTACCTCACTTAAGTCAACTTCAAATTTATATAATTTTAACAGCTGGATACCATAATCTTCGTGTTTTACCCATTTCTTTTTAAAGTCGTTACGAGTATCCGATAATCGCGCCAGTAAATCATTTATTTTGGATATAGTATCCAAGTTGATACTGATTACACATAACACAAGTTTAATTATTTAATACAGTCTAAAATAAAACAACTTCTAAATCATTAATAATTATAATTAATCAACATTTAAATAACTTACCCGCTTTTGGTTATAATGCTTTCTTTAGAGTGGTCTTTAAATGAATCTTTGAATTTTCTTACTTCCTCAGTCAATTCTTTAATTTTTTCAACAATGCTATAATAATCACTACGCTGACCATTTAACGCCTTACTCAAGAATTCTGTAGTCTCCGTCAATGTGCCCGCCTTGTCAGATATAAGGCTCTTTCGATGGCTAATGAAACCAACGAAAGAGTTTATTTTCGCTAACAATAGCCTTGCTTTGCTTTCAACATCTTCTACGAACTAGGAGAGTATTTTAACTAATTCATTTTTATTGCTTTCAAGCCAACTCTAACTATAAGAAGAGGCGCAAATATTTATTTACGATAATAATAAGAGTTCATCACTTACGGTCCTATGACTAAGCCAAGTATTTATATCAAACTTAAGAAATCCACCGAATTCTTGAGTTAGGAAAATACCACCAATGTTCTGATGTAATTCATCAATAGTATTTAATAGCATAATCTGCATAGCAAAGTGGATATATAATGATACGCCATAATTTAGAACCGTTTAGGAAATAAATTTCCGAATGAATAGCACCTTTGCTACGTAACTTACTTGAAAAGAAAATTCAGACTTGGATACACCTCCTAGTACTGCCATCATCTTTTGTGGCTTAAGTAGATATAGCGTATCAATGTAACGGCCAAATAACTCCTAGAGATTAACATAAAAAGTACCATGTAGTCCATTTTTAAAAACCCTCCAGGAAAAGATTTAAGCTCTTTTCGTTTAATACATTAAGCAGACCTACCTGCAATTTGCGCAATAGTGACTTAACAGAATTCCATGAAGACGATCTACGATCAAGTACAACAGCGAATCGCTTGCTACTGCTATGTACCCTGCAAAGTTAAAAGCAAAAATCTGCTCAAAACTATTATAATTTATTTACAGTATCTTGTAGAATTATCCAATGTTACAGTTATTGTAACAGATCATCACGTCAACTTACATAGTACTATCAACAAAATATTGAATGACCTCCTTCAAAAGATCATCCGTAACGACAGTACCGAAATGATTAAATAATGGCATTGATAAAATAGGGCATCCAGTCTTGGTTCGAGTTCCTATAATGTTATGAAATAATAAAGTGACACTTTGTAGCGATGCTCCTACGATACGAAAAGATGCAACAGCTTCCTAAAATTTAACTAGTAACTACTACTACTTAATGACATAACAAATACAATACAATAGACTTGTCTATATCTTACCTGTAAGATATGCAAATTTCATTCTAATAGCTGGCGCAACTTTAGTTAGAGCAATAGGTTTCTTTTCCTCTTCTCGAATGTCTAACGGTGTAGTAAAACCTGAATAATAGATATTGCAATACGAAATGGAATAAAATTAAATTAATATCCTGCTTCCAGAGTGTCTATACCGCTTTACTATCTATATGTTTCACGATAGCAGTATCTGTATCAGACATGCAATTGAATAATACAATATTATTCGAGATTACAACAATAGTAGCTTACAGATAGTGCAGTTAACAATTTTATTTCTCACTACATAGTTTAAGAAAGATAGCTAATTAATTATTCTTTAGCTAGCGATACATACGTACGTGTAATCACTTAAAATCACTTCTAGAGTTGCATATGGAAAATTTATGCTACGGTAAATATCTCAATTTTGAGAAGTTCAGTCCAATGTGGGTGGACTGTTGCCATAACAGTTACTAAATATTTCGTATACGTAGCTATTTATAGCCGAATGTTTAAAAATTATGTGATACTCTTATGCTAAAGATCGTCAAATACGCTTTATCTCGTGATCTTTATCCTAATGTATTTTTCGAGATCTGAATTACCTGATTTTTAGAATACATATCAGTCATTAGACACCATGATCTTTAATATTTTAGAATGCAGCATCTGTACAGCTTTAATAAAGGTACATGTAATATTTACGCACCTTTCCATATTATTAGTACTCATTCATTCATACATGCTACAGTGTATTATAGACGCTAATATGTTGATTAAAACAAACATCGTTTAAACTATTTAGGTGCTGGCTGACTATCTTAATGAAACATCAAACGTGTTCTATACTCTAGAAATGAACATATCCGCTCTATCGCACGTCACCGATGATCTCAATGTTTAAAATTCGGTCACTGGACTATCTTGCTTCCCTCCCTTTGCCTCAAATATCCATCAGTAAGAGCGCCCAAAGTAACTTCAATAAAATTATTAATAATTATAATTATTGCACCCGCCCTGATATAGCAATTTATTTCGATACCCAGGTCAAGCTGTTATGTAATAATTAATAAGCATTCAATTAATGTATTAGTGATAGCCCATGCTCAACAACTGATGGAAACAATAATTATAATAATAATTAAGCACAGTACAAGTAAGTCTGGCCATAGAATCAGCGATTGCATGAAAGAAGTACATGTGCGTGGCAAAGCCTCTGCGATGCTATCACACAGCATTACTAAAACGAATTTAAACTAGACATAAAACCAATGTTGGATGATTACAGTTAATGACATACTGTATTGTATGACATAAAGTAGCGTAGCATCGAATAAAGAAATTAAAATATGTGTTGATCCTTTAAAAGATAGGAATAAAAAAGTTTTCTAATTACAGTAAATAAAAGTTGACAAAGCCATGGAAATTAGAAAACTGTACGATGTTCGATCATTGCAGTGACGGATGTCTGGTATATTAACAATTGTTTACCGTATGGCATGATAACCACCCTATTTTCTTTATTGGTAAGTTAACCATGGGCTACTGATTGGTAGTTGATGGCTTTACCCTTTTCATGATTGACTTTGATGTACTGTAGCTTGTGTCAGATTCGCCATGACAGTGCTGTAATATTCAATGGACGCTTATCTCAATGTTTGCATATACAGTAATTAGAGTATTGCCCATTTCAAATCAACATTTGATATTACTTTAGCTTAAGGACTGTTGGATGATCTGGTCGGCATTGCGGCACATTAACCTGACTATCGCCAACTTAAAAGGATAAATGAAGTCAAGCAATAAAGTAGGAATCGGACTACCAATGGATTACCTAAGTTAATCAATCCCCGTCCATGCTTACTTTTTGCAGTGCCATTTGCAAGCATACAGAAAATATTGATTGCCTGTCTGCTTTACTGTGCAATATAAGTAAAAGTTAGCTAACAAACGTAAACATCTTATTTATTATAATGAAATGTGTACATAAGCCGGTGTACTATTTTCAATATAACTGTGAAGGGAATGTAGGTAGATTCTTTCATCTATTCTATTCAGGTTACTACTATACATTAGCGATCGTTTTGATAGACCTGACGATTTCCCCTCATCAAAAGATCCATTACTAGTTCTTAAAATAATATTGTCGTCAACTGCTCTACTACAGTAAGCAGTATAAAATACGACTGTATGTAAAGGTTTTCACTCAAAACAAGCATCAGCCAGGGGAAAAAGAGAGAATACTTGTACATGGAGATCATATGTTCAAAGAACTAATTGACTCTTTCTATCTACTTTTTAATTCTCGTCGACTGAGATAGCATAAAGTGATTGTTTATAATTGGCTGCAACGAGTAGAATACTACTACCTATGCAAATTGGCTAATTGTAACAATAAAATTATCCAGGAAGTGGGGCTTTAATTCAACCTCATGAACGCTATAACCTGCTTGGTTTAACTTCAAAATGCAACAATCAAAAGAGTAGAATATCCATAGACTACCGTACCACTTACTATTTAATGTAGAACCCATCCATTGACAAGATGATTGACTGATTGGTTTAGTATTATATCAAAGGCATTAATTAGGGATTGCTAACGCTAACATTGACGTTGAATTTTATGCCACTGCACGGACTCTCTCTTTGTGAGTAATACTTATATGTCAATATCCTTTATTTTACAATAGTCAGTTAATATAAGTTGAGCAACGAATTGAATCAATGCAGCAATGCAATTTTTTGGTAGAAGATGGTGTTCAATTTAATCAACCTTGTAGCCGGAGTGATCAACAAGATAGAGACCCAAGGGTTTGGCAGGTAAAGTGCAGAAGGAAAATAGTACAACACTGACACTGTAAACTGATGATAGCTATCCTATGTTGAAGTCATGAATTAGACATCAGTACCCTTTTCAAGATCACTTGAGTAATTGTATCAATGATGATATCCATTCCATGCTGTTGTCGAAGATTGTGTTCAAGATTATTATTGCTTATTACAGTTGATTGGATGGACCATTCGTCCATCGTCAGTGAATGACCAATTGACCATGCAAGTCGTATATCCCCCGACAGTAAAGAAGGGCAAATCGTTTCTAACTTGAAGAGTCTGTATTGGTTTACGTCAGCATGTCGTATTTTGCATTACTGACTTCAAAAACTACTATAACTATCTTGTAAATGATGCAGTCCAAGGCCAGCAGGCCATAAAGTAAAATCATTGAGTATGCATTTTGCAAAGCCTGTGATATAGGGACCCTTACCTAGACGGGTCCCTACTGTCCAGTACTGGATGAATGACCAAAGTATAAATAAAATGACAAAATAGACGAAAAGGATGATGATAAAGCAATGCTTACCTGATAGTGTTAATGCATCGCTTTGACGATGTAAACTTTTACGATTCTTATTCATGTCTTGACCATTTGCAATATCAATTTCAGCATGAAAATGGAAGACAGTTACTGGAGGCAAATTGTCCACTGGAGCCAGTGAAATCAAAATTCACTGGCGAGCTCTTGTCTAGTGTAAACTGACCCTCGGTACGGTTGACGCATTGAACACAATTTCGACCATGGTTCATACCACGGTTGAGCGGGATTCTCGCCTCACCTCACCCCAGTTATCAGTAACTACAAGACAATAACACGAATGAGCCTTCCATTGATGACGGTTGGTGGTTGACGTCATTTTCAATCGACTGCACTGGGACTCAGTGGTACTGCCTATGACCTGCGAACCTGTCAGGTGACAGCGTGCGACAGTACAGTACTGTACGTCTACACTGTACAGTATAGACTTTCCATGCTGCTATGACCATTGTACAGTATTGCGCAGCGTTTGACACATTTTGTAGTACTAGACTAGAGTCCATGAGGGTCTTCAAGAGTTCGCTTGCGCATGCGTAATAACAAAGTGCCAGAACACAAGAACCATCAGTGACAAATACACTCCAGTGTCTACAAAAACACGATGAGGCTTCCATGGATGACGGTTGGGCGGTTGACGTCATTTTCAATCGACTGCACTGTAGTACTGTACTCAGTGTACTGCCTATGACCTGCGAGCCTGTAGGGTGAAAAGGTGCGATAGTACGTGTACAGTACACTAAAGCACGTTATGCAAAATGATCAGGTCTAGTGTATGTATACTGTACACTTTCCATGCTGCTGTGTACAGTAAAGTATTGAGCAGCGTTTGCAACGTTTTGTAGTACCAGACTAGAGTCAATGAGGGTCTTCATGAGTCCATTCGCGCACGCGCAATAACAAAGTGACAGAACACAAGGACCATCAGTAAATACACTACACTGACTACAGTGTCTACAAAAACACGAATGAGGCTTCCATTGATGACGGTTGGCGGTTGACGTCATTTTCAATCGAATGCAGTATACTCAGTGTACAGCGTATGACCTGCGAATCTGTTGGGTGGCAACGTGACAGTACGTGTCCACTCAGTACAGTATACAGTATACACTTTCCATGCTGCTATGTACATTGTACAGTATTGCGCAGCGTTTGCAACGTTTTGTAGTACTAGACTAGAGTGGGTGACGGACGGACAGTACGTCTACAGTATACACTTTCCATGCTGCTATGTACAGTATTGCGCAGCGTTTGCAACATTTTGTAGTACTAGACTAGAGTCAATGAGGATCTTCATTCGTCAGTCCGCGCACGCGCGATAACAAAGTGGCAGAACACAAGAACCATCAGTAAATACTGTACAGTGTACAGTGTACAGTACAGTATTGCGCAGCGTTTGCAACGTTTTGTAGTACTGTACTAGACGTCTAGACTAGAGTGGATGAGGGTCTTCATTAGTCGGCATGCGCATGCGTCATAACAAGGAGGTGGCAGAACACAAGGACTATCGATTCCTCGAGTACAGTACAATATACAGTACAGACAGTAGAAGATGTTCTTCTACAAGGAAGGAGATCAACGAAATCGACTACACGACCGACGGCAATTAGTGTGGACAAACGAATAGTGTGGGTTCCTAATTAGTCCTACCCACATTCAATATGGTATACCAAAAATGAGCTAACGACCAACACGAAATAGTGTAGCAGTCCATGACGGGACATTGGACAGCTGTGCAAAATGATAACGTAATGTTGCGCAGACTACAGTGTACAGTACACTGAGTGTACACTGTACTGTACACTGTACAGTATACAGTACTGTACTGTACAGTACAGTACAGTACTATCATCAGTATCAGAGACTACAGTACACGTACTGTAAACACTGCAGTACTGTGTACACATTGTATTGCACACTACTGTAGTCTGTATGGGGAAGAGAGTACGGTAACAGCACTAAATCAACTTGCTCATCTGCGTCTGCTCGTACGAGATCAAAGTATCACACGCGACAAGATGGCGTTCACTGAAGAAGAGGAAGTAACCCTTACTGAAGAGGTATTACTACCAAAATTGCGATATACTCTCGCTTATCCACTTGATAATTGTTGATTGAAAACATATTGTAACCAATGGATCATCGCTCAATCCATTTTCCCAGCATAAACCTTCACAATTTCCAACTAGACGCAATTCCACCATCATAACTCAACTCATCTACACTTGAAACTTGGATATTGCACGTACGCTAGCTATCATTGGCAAGCCAACATATTGATTCCCCTCAGTCTTTCTCGACATGAAACTACTTTCATGTTGTATTGTATCGGCCATTTTGGGTATCGATGAATTTCCTTGCCGTCT
>NW_002060943.1:503895-505299 GCF_000150275.1 Trichoplax adhaerens | reverse complement strand
TGAAACCGAATGACTGCTATACGGTTATTTTACTCTTTCATGTATTATTAATGAGCAGACAGTCCTTGATTCTTAACGAATACGTTGTATGTGCCATTGTTGCGTGACACGATTGACTGGAAGGCAATACCAGGATTTACTGTTCCAATCTTGGAATAGGCGGTGTCGTGAATAATCATCCCAATGTGTGTATCGTAACACTAATACACTAAGTCCTAACCATAGCGTAATGTCATATCTGATAATTATCATCATGATAGATCAGTTGTAAGTTGTAATAATCGTAGATTACAAATTGTTAACATGTTTATATTATCAAAATGCTTGTTTGTGTCGTGTCTCGGAATGGAGTCAACTTGAATATTTGTATAGTACGACGCAGCTAAGTTACAAAACGATCCGTTACTATTCCAGCTAAAATCGGATAAAAAGGAAAGTCTGAAGACCTGTTCGACATTGCTTTACACGATCATTCAATGACTGTGCTAATGTATGTACAGTACAACCTTGAATAAAGTCAATTCACTAATAGTAAAGCGAGAGGTGCATTTGATGAAAAGTATCGCGCTAGTCAATCTCAAGATCCACCCCAATGGGTTGCTTTTATTTGTATCATGATCTATCGGGGTGACATATCTATATCATCTACACTAAAACAGTGGAAGTAGGTAGTTTTAATGATATGGTTTTTATCTTCAATTGGGCATTTTTCGTGCTAGCTAATGAATCTCTGCTATGCTGAAAAAATGGGGGTTCGAATAACGCTTGGTTAACTTGGGATATCGACCATGACAGAAGACTATACTGCATTCTGTACTGTCCCTTTCAGATTTTGACTCCCTGTTTGGAATCCTGGAGTACTGGACTGTTGGAACGTCTCAAACGGCAACTTGCTACCGTACCGCGATATACCGTACTGTACACTGTACAGTACTGTACTATGCATTGTAAAGGAATGGACTGTACACTGTATACTGTACTGTAGTGAACAATGACAAAGATATGAATAGAAAGTCCCTGGTATGGTACAGGCAGTGCAGTACGTGGTACTGACTACTGACTGTACTGGTGTCATCTTCAAGATAAGCGCCAGTACGCGTTCGTACCGTTTCACTTTTGCTCCTAGTGATTCCTATGGGAAGTAAAAAACGTTGAAAATGAAATGAGCCAATTACTAATACAAAGTCCGTTGTATGGTACAGACTACAGACCGTGCAGGACGTGCTACTGACTACGGACTTGACTATGACAGTCCTGTACTCGGTCCATCTGTACAGTGTACAGATGGACTACGGTCGTGACAGTACCGTGCTGTACTGGTGTCATGTTCAACATAAGCGCCAGTACGCTTTCGTACCGTTTCACTTTTGCTCCTAGTGATTCGTATGGGAAGTAGATACAAAG
>NW_002060943.1:486203-486594 GCF_000150275.1 Trichoplax adhaerens | reverse complement strand
GATCAAATTCAACAATGCAACAAATACAATTCACAACTTGATAGCAAATCATAGTTATGCTCATATCAGTGCATTATAAACGTGTCTTCGTACCTTTTGATGAGTTTTCATAGCTTATAGTATCATCTTGTAATGGCACACCGTCTAAATCACTATCCATTGGTACTCCGTCTAAGGAAGTATCCAGAGGAATACCATCAATATCCTCCTCAGCCTGTGACAGTAAATGTAATCATAAATATTCATTGCTTATAATATAATTGAATATATACATAATTACAAATATTAAAACTAAGTCTATACCTTTGTCAGACTATCATCAACTGCGGCGAAGGAAGATCTAAAATGCGAAGTTTCTTCCTGATCTTGCGTTTTCACAGAACCTAAAAAG
>NW_002060943.1:471436-472352 GCF_000150275.1 Trichoplax adhaerens | reverse complement strand
CACTGTACCGCTATGTTTTATTTTCGTTTCCAACTCTTGGATGGCAAAGTTCTTGATCAATTATTATTATTACTAAGAGCTTCCACTGTTCTGTAGCACATTTCGTCTTTCAACTGATATTTTATAATGGACATGACGAATAGCATAATTCGATCAACTTGTATAAAAAGTTCAGCTCTCTAGCTACGTAATGGTGTTAAATATGGCCACTTTACCTTAGTTTCAGTAATATTTTTTCCCTTTTTCTACGTCTGATAAGAAAATAAACACCCCTGCAAAGTACATAGTAATTATTACTTCTAAGTGCTGAGCTAAGAATCAAGATTTCCCTTTACCTCCATGGAGTGAAAGTTTTTCTGAGCTCCGAACAAGGGAAAAGAAGGAAAGCTTATTTCCTCTTCACTTCTTGCAGCCCTACTATGAACTGAAGAAGAATACTTGGAACAAGTTGATCCTATCAACGAGACAAGTCTGCGCCATTCCACTGTCTTCGTACTCATACAAACCATACAAAACAATTACTGCAGAATAG
Organism: Trichoplax adhaerens; assembly: GCF_000150275.1. Lineage (NCBI taxonomy): Eukaryota > Metazoa > Placozoa > Uniplacotomia > Trichoplacea > Trichoplacidae > Trichoplax > Trichoplax adhaerens. Next base: position 471,820 of record NW_002060943.1, on the reverse strand, counting down.
ATCATCAGATCGTAGCGATTCCATATCCTTTTACTGTTGATCAATTCATAACTGAATAATTGGTATTCAATCATTCGATATACTCGTATAGAGATCGATTATGATATGGCCAATACCCGAGGTTGCACAGTCCTAAAATTGCTAGGATTGTCAAAAACTTCCAGATTGACTTGTAATCGCCTTTAGGGTTAGGAATTACAGTAAGTTCGGAGACTAGTGGCGAATGATAACGTTTGGTTCGATTTAGTTTTAATCAAAAATAATATTCGTAGTTGAGTTAATCCTAAATAGGGAATTATAATATGAGATTAACGATTCACTTTCCTTATTGCTACGGTACTGTACGGTGTGCAACCACATAATCTACAAGCGCAATCACCTCAT
>NW_002060943.1:310544-471386 GCF_000150275.1 Trichoplax adhaerens | reverse complement strand
AAAACACGATGAGGCTTCCATGGATGACGGTTGGGCGGTTGACGTCATTTCAAATCGACTGCACTGTAGTACTGTACTCAGTGTACTGCCTATGACCTGCGAACCTGTAGAGTGAAAAAGTGCGATAGTACGTGTACACTAAAAGCACGTTATGCAAAATGATCAGGTCTAGTGTACTGTACTGTACACTTTCCATGCTGCTGTGTACAGTACAGTATTGAGCAGCGTTTGCAACGTTTTGTAGTACCAGACTAGAGTCAATGAAGGTCTTCATGAGTCCGTTCGCGCACGCGCAATAACAAAATGACAGAACACAAGGACCATCAGTAAATACACTACACTGACTACAGTGTCTACAAAAACACGAATGAGGCTTCCATTGATGACGGTTGGCGGTTGACATCATTTTCAATCGACTGTAGTATACTCAGTGTACTGCGTATGACCTGCGAACCTGTTGGGTGGCAACGTGACAGTACGTGTCCACTCAGTACAGCGTACAGTATACACTGTCCATGCTGCTATGTACAGTACAGCATAGTATTGCGCAGCGTTTGCAACGTTTTGTAGTACTAGACTAGAGTGGATGACGGACAGTACGTCTACAGTACAGTATACACTTTCCATGCTGCTATGTACACTGTACAGTACTGTATTGCGCAGCGTTTGCAACATTTTGTAGTACTAGACTAGAGTCAATGAGGATCTTCATTCGTCAGTCCGCGCACGCGCGATAACAAAGTGGCAGAACACAAGAACCATCAGTAAATACTGTACAGTGTACACTGTACAGTACAGTAATTGCCTAGCGTTTGCAACATTTTGTAGTACCAGACGTCTACAGTAGACTAGAGAGGATGAGGGTCTTCATTAGTCAATCTGCGCATGCGCCATCACAAGGTGGTGGCAGAACACAAGAACCATCAGTAAATACTGTACAGTGTACACTGTACAGTACAGTAATTGCCCAGCGTTTGCAACATTTTGTAGTACCAGACGTCTACAGTAGACTAGAGAGGATGAGGGTCTTCATTAGTCAATCTGCGCATGCGCCATCACAAGGTGGTCCCAGAACACTAGGACCATCGATTCCTCGAGTGCTGTAGAAGATGTTCTTCTACAAGGAAGGAGATCGACGAAATCGACTACACGACCGACGGCAATTAGTGTGGACAAACGAATAGTGTGGGTTCCTAATTAGTCCTACCCACATTCAATATGGTATTACCAAAAATGAGCTAACGACCAACACGAAATAGTGTAGCAGTCCATGACTGGACATTGGACAGCTGTGCAAAATGATAACGTAATGTTGCGCAGACTACAGTGTACAGTACACTGAGTGTACACTGTACTGTACACTGTACAGTACTACTGTATCATCAGTATCAGAGACTACAGTACACGTACTGTAAACACTGCAGTACTGTGTACACATTGTATTGCACACTACTGTAGTCTGTATGGGGAAGAGAGTACAGTAACAGCACTAAATCAACTTGCTCATCTGCGTCTGCTCGTACGAGATCAAAGTATCACACGCGACAAGATGGCGTTCACTGAAGAAGAGGAAGTAACCCTTACTGAAGAGGTATTACTACCAAAATTGCGATATACTCTCGCTTATCCACTTGATAATTGTTGATTGAAAACATATTGTAACCAATGGATCATCGCTCAATCCATTTTCCCAGCATAAACCTTCACAATTTCCAACTAGACGCAATTCCACCATCATAACTCAACTCATCTACACTTGAAACTTGGATATTGCACGTACGCTAGCTATCATTGGCAAGCCAACATATTGATTCCCCTCAGTCTTTCTCGACATGAAACTACTTTCATGTTGTATTGTATCGGCCATTTTGGGTATCGATGAATTTCCTTGCCGTCTTCTCATGGTCATTCAGTACCTCTAGCTTTAAAAATGACTCAAAATTTTTGGTATTTCCTAATTTCACCCTTATGGACAGCCTTCCAGCCAAATGCGAAATGGATGCTCGCTGCGCGCTCTACAATACACACATTTGCAAATTAGAGTAGTAACACAATAATCCGAGAATAGCCCACTCGTTGGATGGTATCCAAATTTCTCATGCCTTAAATCCATCTGTATACAACAAGAGCTATTCGTAGTGGCATCATCTAAAATATTCATACCATATTCTATCTTTGGATGCGTTCCAATTTTACCGGTACCTTCACAAACCGCAAAATCCCTAACCCCCATCAAAAACTGCCATTATGTTGACATCTAAACTACCGTGGTAGCGTTAAACTTACTGAAATTACTCTCGCTAGCCTAGTAATACCCCACTAATGCGATAACTAATGCTAGTGCATGACTGGCAACAAAATACTTGACGAGTGATTCGGCATAGACAATTCACACAATCACCCTTTACAGTACGATATTGCAAATCGAGCTAGACAGCACTGTGGACCCCTCTTCTCAATAGTTTGCTAACAGTCGATCAAGATCTCTACTCCGTAGCAAACCATCTTGAACTAGTAACTTATCAAGAAACTACCAGACAATCTTCTGGTAGTCTACAGTTTATCTAGGCACGGTACAGCATCTGCTACAGTATTACATTACTATCTACGAGTACCGTCGAAACGCAAATATAATAACTAATTGAATGTTCCAAATTTGGATACATTATGACCCTAATTTGGTCTTGCTAATGATATATAGGTAGAAGATGAAGAGCCAACCGAAGAACCAGAAGAGGAAGGAGGCGACGTCGAAGAAGAGGAAGGAGGCAACGCTGAAGAAGAGGAAGAAGAAGAAGAAGAAGAAGGTCCAATCGATCCTAAACCTATTTTGTTCGAAGAATGTGGAGAGTCCCCCAAATGTGCTCCGTTAAAAAGTGTTTATGAGACTTGTAATGACCGAGTAAATAGTCGTAGTAATACTGAAGAAACTTGTACGCAAGAATTATTCGATTTTATGCATTGTGCGGATAAATGTGTAAGTACCATATTTACAATATTTCACATTCAAAAAAAGTTGAAAGCTATTTATTGCTTTATAAATTGCTATTAATTTTATGGTCAAAGTAAAAACGTAACATATTCGTAACATGTCTTCATTACCTTACTTTTAGGTTGCAAAAACTCTTTTCTCCCGTCTTAAGTAAAATTTGGATGCTCTAATTTAATAACAGAAAGGTATATCGGCCTTTACGTTATCGTAAGCTACTGTCTCATAATACTTTTGTATACCTTGTCAAACTGTTGAATTCAAAGTTGAAGTGCCATAATTCGCTTTATTTCCATGTGGCTAAGCGTATATGTTTTATCAATAAAATAAAAATCGCTAATTTTACCTCACGTATGCATAAAAAATATCACTTTCGAACCTAACGTTTCAAAAATTAAGCTTTCTAAAGCATTGGAGTATAAAATTTTTGATACTACCCCCACCCCGTAGAGTAAAGTACTTCCCTGCCAACCAGAATGGTCAAGAATTTTGCGATCTAGATGGAATCTACGAACAAAAACAACTTGAGACTGTAAAATCTCTGCGCAGTTCGGCGACGTTAATGTTAATGCCTTCTTATAAAATTTTGCTATATCGTTATATCAAATTACTCGTTTATCCTTTTATTATTTGCCAAATCTACATTTCCAGATTCGACGAAGATAGAAGTAGTTCTAAAGTTTATAGCCGTAGCACTATAAGTAACTTAGAATGATGAAGAATTTGCGATCTAGATGAAATCTACGACCAAAAACAACTTGAGACTGTAAAATCTCTGCGCAGTTCGGCGACATTAATGTTAATGCCTTCGTGTAAAATTTTACCATACTGTTCTATCAAACTACTCGTTCATCTTTTTATTGTTTGCCAAATCTACATTTCCAGATTCGACGAAGATAGAAGTAGCTCTAAAGTTTATAGCCGTAGCACTATAAGTAACTTAGAATGATGAAGAATTTGCGATCTGGATGCAATCTACTACCAAAAACAACTTGAGACTGTAAAATCTTTGCGCAGTTCGGCGACGTTAATGTTAATGCCTTCGTGTAAAATTTTGCCATACTGTTAGATCAAACTACTCGTTCGTCCTTTTATTATTTGCCAAATCTACATTTCCAGATTCGACGAAGATAGAAGTAGCTCTAAAGTTGACAGCCGCAACACTATAAGTAATTTAAACAGTTATAACCCATTGGATCATAAGTCACCAGTAATGCAGTAAATCAGAATTTCGTAATCTTAAATGATCGAGATGGAAAATAAAACATTTCTCGATATCAATTGACTGCTTTAGAGACTACAGTTTATATTATGACAAGTTAGTATGCATATAACTGACGTTTATGTCTACTCGGATACCATTTTACGTATACTTGTATTATCGATCTTTATAAATAGTTACACTTGGAAATAGGAAGAAATCTTTCCTTAGTTAACATGAATATACTATTACATCAATAAAGAAGCTATCAGTATTTACAGTACATACTCGTATTAGTAGCGAAGAGCTGAGTAAGAGATAACTTTCAATTCTAAATATATATATATATATATATATGTTGTGCCATAATCAACATGAAATCATTAACTGAACTTAATAAATTAGCTGCAGCATGATCTATGCTAAATCACAAAAATTATGCTAATCCAAGAAATCAAGTTGTGCCTAGTACGTAAATATACCATATGCGGCTGCTATGCAAAAGAAACTCTCCTATAATAAAATATTGAGCAAATCAATTAATATTAATAAAGGCTAATAATGAAAAATTAAACGTTTAATATAACAACTTTATAATATTAAGTTAGATCGCAAATCTGTTAGAATCCGAAATTAAAATATGCATAAATAATTCTTAAATTCTATTCAAAATTTTCATACGTTTATGAATATATCTTGTGCGTAGTTGTCCGTGTCCGAATCCCAGAAACAACGACAACCCATTCTACGGTAATAGAAGAACATCACAAAATGATGATATCGATAAATTCGTAGTATGTGCGCAGCATCATTGATACATCAAGCCATTATGCAGTAGAACCCTCTTTACAATATCTATTAACTAATATAGTATAAAGCACTGTAATAATAACTCTAAGATTTGCAACATCAATGAACTACGAATGTACTCGAATATCATGCTAAAAATCAATACATTACTGTCAAATATACCAAAAATCAAATATTAATAGACGTCCTTGTAAATCTGAGATATTATCACTTACTGTACTCCTTGACCACGTTGTTCTCCTATAAGAACTTGCACAATAATTTTATAACGATCGAAATTTAATTCTGTAACAATATTAAAATGAGTTAGTAGCCGAAATATTTGCAATACGATTACAGATGTTTAAAAGCTCTACAAGACAATCGAAAGACTTGATCGAATAAAGTGATGAATATAAATCGATGATAACGTGATTAAAATAAGCTATTCCTCTAACCTTTCAGCCTTAGTTTAATAGTATCTGTGATAACTTTCGTCCATGATATAGCTTCTTGGGCATCATAATTTTTGCCTGATAATTCCTCTTGTAAAATACCATGAATTACGTCTTTTACTAACGCAGCTCGAAATCTGCCATTAGAATGCAAAATGTGAACTTGATGCTAATTTAATACATTTAAATTCCTACCATTTGCACTATTTTACAAAATACCGTAGATAGCAATACTAATTAAATACACATATAACAATTTCCAATAATAGTTCATAATTATAATCGCAAAGTTTCTTTCCAACCGTTACGGTATAGTAATTACAGGATTGCTGTAATCCCAATACATCATACAATCACTGAATCTTGCACAGCATTTTGAATTTATTTGATACAGTTCTACTTCGTATTAGCAAATTCAGAATACGTTTAACGATCCTATTATTAACAGGTAAATACATTTGTCTGAGTTACATCTGGCCAAAGAAGAACCACACTTACTTATTTCTAAAGTTTGGTCGAATGACATAACTATTCGTTGAATTATTTTCCATAACCAAAAATATTCTGTAAACACAAATGATGTTGAAAGATTCTAATCGACTAGGTAAAAAAAATAAAGCGTCATCTCACAGTCATATATCACAACAGTATACGAATTCAGTATCTATTTCGAAACTGTCTATTTTATATCATGCTTAAATGATTTTAATTACCTCCTAGACGTAAAGTAGAAATTCTAGCAGTTGGATCGGTTCTCGTTGAAGTTCAGTTTATGATAGATTATTATACCTTACTCGATCGATACACCAGTATCCTAGTATTTCAGCTCACTTTTCCTTCATGAGCCTTTGGTAGCGAGCGTTACTATAGTAACGATCAACGACTCGCCATTCCTGCAGCTGAACTGTGAATCACAGAGTAGCCGACGGACAGAAACTGGCGGTCTTACTAAAATCCATTGATTTGCGCATGTTCAAATCTATGAGACCTTAAAACTTCAACTTTGAAGTCTTCCAAGCAATGAATCGCGACGCAATTTCCAGCATATTATTTCATTCGATACTGAATTAGCCATACTGTGTGAAAGTTTGTATCGATTCTAAATAAAAACGAGAAGATTTTTACCCGCTAGCAGTCCTAGGTCAAATCCAGTAGCATTAGCTTCAATGAAGCCATCGCACCTTACCATATTTACGGAATATGAAACTTCGAAGGATGCAGAAACTGTCGTGAGCATCTTGCATCAAAAAATTTCTGTCATCAACACTTTAAGCATATGGACATTATTAATCATGTATAATTGTTATTAGTGGAGCTACAGCTCGAGATACTTCGTATACTTATTTACTGAGTAGTGAGTAGCATATTTCAGTATGCTCATATTTACCCATATAAGCTGGTGCATGACCTGGTTGCATACCGTAATACAGATTTGCAAATTCAATCTAATGCATGCAATGATGTCTGTGATGAGGGCTTTCTTATATAGTATTGGGAAATTCAGATTTAAATATTTGAACTACAGTTCAGGTTTTTAGGTTAATACCAATCTAATCTTACGCCAGAAAGAGGTTAATGCAGATTCTGCATTTACTGTATTTGTATAACAATTTACAAATATAGAAAGTGGAAACATCGCCACTGATCATTTCCACAACAAACAAGAAATTATTTCTTGTAACACTGGACGATCATACACTGCTGAAGCTGGGCAGGGAAGGTAAATTAAAATGGATACATTAGCCTTATTCTAAGTTGCATGACCAACACAAAATCCTAATCGCTAATTTTGAAAAGCAAGTTATAATAGTAATTAGAACAAAATACATCCGATATCAGTGCCTTTTCCAAATTCGCCGGAACAACGTCATAAAAATTAATAGGTATCATCGCAAGATCCAGTAAAACTGGCTCAAAAAGAAATTAGTAATAAACTTAAATGCTCCTAAGAGCGACTTAAAATTAATTCAAATATCAATAATGCAGCGTCTCATTAGCGCTTATCCTTCCGTTCTTGCTTAATCATTTATCATAAGCATTTAATTTTCCACCGATACATAAAATTTGAGTCTATTAATAAGCCTTTATTCACGTGAAATACTGGCATCATTAACCAAGAGGTAATAAATACAATATAGCAATACGCATACATTGCTAAATTCAGAGAGTTACATAGAAGTATTCGTATAAAGTATCAATATATATATAATATACTTCAATATCGTGACTTTAGAAGTAGCAAGGTCTGAATATATTATTTTTATCTTTATTTAACCTTATCAGTGAAACAATAATATAAAATTATAACATTCTTAATATTATTCACTATTTAGCATTTAAGTAAAACTTGTATTAGAGATTTACCCGTCTTATAGACGCTTTTAATGAAGCCAATACAGTATATTATTATTTACGATATATATATATATTTAAACGCAATAAATACAGTTTGAATAAATAGATATTCATATACGTTGCATACTTTAGTAAAACGATAAAATTTTTCTACATATAGTATTTATTTTAATATAATATTCCCAACACTGTAATCATGATGTTAAATTTTGTAAAATGTAGAATTAAAGATCTATATTTGTATACGCGTATATCTAATCATGTTTATAGCTCTCAAATATATACATGTAAACATTCATTACTTTATTTTATATAGTAATTAATTTAATTATTTTAGCAATTAATTAAAATGCTAGCTCTACAAATATAATGGATAATTTCTGTCGACAGAAAATTAAATAAGAAATAAAAAAATGAGGCAGTTTCCTCCTGACACATGTGTACTTTTGTAATACTGAGTATGCGATTGAGCTATTAAAATAAACAATTTTTAGGCCACAATTAAAATGCTTGGAGCTAAATGGGCATTGTTTGAAGAAATATAAATAGCATTGTGAATTAATTATACGATATCTGATATCTAATTTTATGCTATTATAATTTGCGCAATGATTCATTCAATTTTTAATATCATTCATTATTTAATATAAAGGTTATCATTTAATCTTATATTTAGTTGTATTTCTTGTAAACCTGAAATTAGTATTAGATACTGCAATCAAGTGTCCTTTAAAGAATTTACTGTTTTAAACAGCTGTTCTACTGTATTCTACAGCTAGTATTTATATTCTATCAGAAGTGCATTTAAAATCTCTTCCTAAGTAGAAAAAGTATCATCCTATTGTATAAAATGACTCAGCCAGTTATTAATGATTGGAGATGATAACTTAGTATAAACTCCTGGAGACATAGGCTGTGCGCAGCCCTTTCCAGTACTTGTAATGCCCATCAGCATCCACGGGCTATTTGGTAAGCGACACATTAATGGTCCACCACTATCGCCATGACATGTATCAACACCGCCTTCCCACTTGCCGGCGCATAACATATTGTTTGTGATACTATTACGGTAGGCCACTGATTTGTTACACTTGTCTGTGTCAAGAATAGATACCATAGCCCAACGTAAATACCTCGGGTAAGAAACTGAACCACTTACTCTGGTATTGCCCCAACCTGCAACGCGACAGTCTAAATTGCCAAGGTTGCTGCTTAATATTCTCTTATTAGGCAAGCAAAGCGTTCTTACGTATCTATTAGTTTGTACAGATGATGGCAATTTAAGTATTGCTACATCAGCATTAAAATCACGTATGGTACATCTGCCAACACCTTGACAACCACCTGCATAAGCTGAATGAATGTTTAAATCGTCATGCGATAAATATAGTATCTTTTCCCCTAATCGATGCTTACTTTGGCTCTTTTTTTTCGTCTCGGCCGGTGTTTGCCAGGGCATATTGCCTTTTTCTAGATCAGTTAACCTAACAATTCCTAAAACGATACGGATTGATTGAGGCTCTTTTGAAACTTTATCAAAGCAATGAGCGGCTGAAATAATGTATTTTTTATCAATTAATGAGCCACCACAGCGAACTATTTTGTTATCGGATCGCTTAATTTGAATGAAAGCTTGCCAAGGCACCATGTAGTCAGAAGCTTTAGTACCATGAATCACTCGTTTTATACGTAAGCCAAGTAAACTGTAATCGTTATGATAAGAGACACCACACTGGCGATGAATGGAATTTAGTTTAATATTTTTAGCGCCTATTATTAAAAGAAATGGGAAAACAGGATTAAGTTAGAAAGTAAGTCAAGACGTTTCAAAAGTTTCTTACGTAATCAGCTGAAAAGTAAAATTTACAATCGTAATACTTTGCTCATCAGCGTTGCTGTGATAGCTACTCGTGCGCATTCTTTTTATATTAGTTGAACCGGATGCTATAACATCTACATACCTTTTTTGCAGATGAAACGCTGCTTTATACTGCAATTTCTACTTGTCCATAAGCCATTAAACTTCGTTCTCATATTGATTTCCATACACATTTCTGACACGCCATCATCTTTTACTCTGTTAGATCGATGAGAATATGGATTGGCAGTAGGCATACCTTGCCATCGACAATTGTCATCAATACTAGTACAGTTTAACCCAATCCAATACGATTTTTTTACTCCAGTCGACAATAAATTATTTTGGACAAAATTTTGTTCCTTGTAGGTTAGTATACTAAGCAGATTGCCACCAAGCTTATTACATTCTGCTTGCGCACTATTCCAGTCTTGGCGTTCGTTGCTTTTCTGAAAGACGCGATAACAGTTGAGGTTATAATGAATCCATCCTGCATCACAGCGGTTGTCTGAAATAAAAGAATACAATAATTTTAATTATACTTATTTAATCTCATTTATTGCTTAGTCCTTATGGAATCTTTCTGACAATCCATTATCTCTAGTTATAGATGGTCTCGGATGTAACTCTGATATTTACAGCCTATATAATTATCAATAAAAATCATAAGAGTTAACGTTACCTTTCGCATCTGCAGACATCTTACTTTCACTTGCTCTTGCCTAAATGTAGAATAAGAAATGCGATATATTAACTTCGTTAGCAGTAATATCTCTTAAAAGGCTTAACCCTGATGTTTTATGCATATAGCATTTAAGAACAAAACGGAGTCATGGTTAAATTAATTCGTGCTAAGTCAATATTAAATTGTAATAAATCTTTTGTAACTCGATCTACGGAAGTCACGCTACCCCCTTATATTCATGACTCAACTAGACCGAAATATTTTGCTGGGTACTGCAAGCGTATAGAATATTAAGTAAAGGTAACAATTTAAGTTTAATGAGCACCTTTGTCTGACTACTAACTTAAAAGTATAACATGGGAATCCTGATTTATATATAGTTGTTATATAAGCGAAAAACAGAGAATATCAACTGAATCACATAAACTAACAATAGAAATTTAAAAGTAGGCTAGTAAATTTTGACTTTAAAGTATCGAAATAAATAACTACTGAATGATTTTAGTAATTAAAATGTTCTAAGATGGGAGAAAGAAATAGGCTTAATCGTACTTTAAATGGAATTAAATCAAAACCTTATCTATGAATGATTAAAATCACCTTTCCAAATTTCTATCAAACTGACAATATGAAACTGTTTTCTACTGGAATATGTACACTTTCTATTTTCACTAGTAATCGAAATCCTTTTCAAGCATCGGCGGCGTCCATTTGATATTGTTAATGTTGAGACTCATATCGATTACGACAAAGCAATACCGGGATATTACCAGAATCATCTAAAATTTTACCCGATCTGTCGGGAATTAATGCTCATGAAAACAATAATCGTCCCTTGATGGTACTCTAAGCGAAGGAAATCGATTGAGTTGATGTTGACTATCATTGTCTGATATGTTAAGTAAAAAATTTTATCTTTATATCACCCCCGATACATAGCTGACTGCAGTATAAATTTATCATTATGAATTATTTTTGCTCATAAAATGATTAACAACTACAGTACTGTGAGAAATTAGCCACCATAAAAGAAATTCGCACATCAGATAACACTAAGCATTAGCATTACGATCAAATAATTTAACTCTCCCTTTAAAGTAATAAGACAAGTTAAGAATGTATTAGCCGATTCAACGTCTACGGAATGCTTTGGTGATGACATTACCATTTGTTTAATTCAAAGATTAATTATTCAATTAATTTACCCGTATTTATTATAGGCTATAGACTGGGGTATCAATATTATTTATTGATTATAATAACCAAAACTTACGAGGAATAAATTGTTTGTACTATCGTCATGCCCATCATATTCCGGGATCCTTAAAGAAGGGACACCAGCTTTCAAATTACTATAGCAGAACAGATAAAAAGGAAGCAAAATTGTTTGGATTAGAATTCAATTTACTGATATATCTTTACAATAAATAGTTACGCTTCGATCGCCAATTTTTATCGCTCAGTTCACATGATAGATTAAAGTACTAAACTAAGAAGTGCATTATAAACAATATTAAAAGGTGTTTAATCATAACACCATTTTTAATTGTGATCATCGACTGGTGAACAATGTTGGCATTTACATCGCAGACAATTGTTGCAATGTCGGGAAATAGTTAAAGATGGGTTCAATTATAAACTGAAATCATCAATACCTGAAGTTTAATAAATTATTAATAGCTGTATTTAAGTTGTACCACGCTACAGTTATCTTAGTCCTGCTTTCTTATTGTTTGCTTTTATAATTAAAAATAGCATGCTTATTTTAAATGATATATATGCTGTTTTGTCAGGCTAAAAAGTGCATGAATATGCCCACAAACTAGAATTATCTCAACGATCTATTTACTCGATAAATAATTGCAGCTATGAATATCAGCATACATCTGATATGAGATTGAATTAAGTGCTTAACATTCTAATAACTTTAATATTCCATTTGCGGCATTAACAGTTAGGCGGAAAAGATGTATTTCGTATTATCAATAATATTCAATCAAAAACTAATTATATTAGTTTATCCAATATCCTAAAATATTTTACTGGGGCATATTCACTATTTATTATGACCGTTCGAAATAGACATTGATCATAACAGAACATTTCATGAAAAATTTTCACGTTAATAAATTAATACGCAAGTAAGAAGTTCTCTTTTTAGTTAACAGAAATGAGAACCCTGTACAACTAAAAGTATTCAAAGTACATTACTATTGACCATCGAAATCATAGCGAATATAATCCAAAATGTTGCAAAGCTGCACTGATAGTGTCACTACTTTTGTTTAGCTGTCATTTTTTTAATCTGTACCTGAAAGAATGATAATATTATTTCATACGGCTATGTAATCATTTTTATTTTTTTCTCTCCTCTTTTCATAGACTACTGAGGGGTGTGATGAGATAGTTATAAAATAAAACTTATAAAACTTTCATCGCAAAGTCTTTTACTACTGCCTTTATACTAAATTTCTAAGTGTGATAGCAATCACAATCACCTAAGTTAATTTATTATTTTATTTGATTTAAAGTACGAGTATCAAGATCTTATTAATCTTCACTAAAACATCCATATTACTTAGCAATACAGTACCGTGATATCTCTTTCATCTATGGATTTTAAACGAAAGATTTTTGATGCATCAAATTTCACTTAGCTGACAAAATATTACTAATTACACAATAATTAATCTTGTTAGGAAGGAAGTTATCGTTAGAGATGTACGTTATATTTAGAAATGAAACCTTAGTTTTAGCAAGTTTTCCATTATTATACTGTAATCAATTGTCTAGAATGGGCTGCTAACTTACAGTATGACTAATAAATTTAAAATTAAAGGTTAATTGCATTTATCATTATTTGATGCTAATGACCAGAACTCTACGTAGTTATGAATGCATTTAATAAATAATTATATAGATTATCATTAATTTAAGAAATTGCGAAGTGTTTGACTGGTTCATTGAGCTACAGAGTTATTCATGTTTAGTTTTAAAATCAGAAATTAAACAAAGAATTTTAAACACCAGACTGATGAAATTAAAACCTCAACTGCGATGAATTTTAAGATCTTTATCAATCTGATGATGTACAGTATTTTTTCTGTTTAAGTCTAAAATTATTCTTCCATTTAGTAAATTCTGTAAAATTATATTATTTTGCCTGGAAATTAGTATAATGATAAATTGATGACCGCGTATATGGAAAGATAACAGCATTTATTACCGACATTTAAGAAACAAATTACTGTATATTGTCAAGGATATAATTATGGCTATTCAGTAATTGTAGTGATTTGTGTCTACTACAACTCTTCCATATGGTCTGTAATAATTTACATTGATTACTCCTTATGATATCGTATTTTAGCGAAATATGAAATTACGGTCTTACTTACCTTGTTTGAGCTGAACGACCAAAGCAAACATGGACTTGTATACATACAATCCAAGCACAAATCTGTAACATTCTGCCTGGTGTCAGTAATGATAACGTGGATAGCATGATTCTAATTTAAGAAATATATGATATCGTATAACGACTTTATAATCAATGAAGAGGGCGGAGATTGAAAGTGATTTTAGCTTTAAGCCAATCGTTGGTATACCGTTAAATGGATCGAAATTTTTAATCAAATCGCCACCTATATATACCTTTCAGTCCAGTAGCAGATTATTGTTCAAAGTTGTGGTAGGCATGCAAACAATGGCTAGATAAATTTAAATACTAGAAATTGACCATTGCTTGTTTTGATATTTCACTATTATAGATCTACGGTAGCGAGAAAGAGTTACAATAACAAAGTAATGAACAATAAGATAGGATTGATGAATAAAATATGAAAGATTGACTACATATACAGTCAATTTTTTATTATGGTATATAAAAATAAGGAAAAACTTCCGACATTTGTATTTCTCGCACATATTCATGATGCGTAGGATGATAGTCATAATTCACAATTGAGTCGAATTTTGATTGATGATTTCCATCACTACCGGTGATGAAAACAATATTTATTTGACACGCTTATGACTTTACATCGTAATATGGTAATAATGGAATACTGGTACTATTGGTATCCTATTTGGGTCATCCCCTATTTCCTTTACTAATAGCGAAAATTAGTTTCAGTAGTTTTCAATGTTATCCATGCTAACAACTACCGCATAAGGTACATCTGTATCTTTTGGATGATACAGTGTTAATAGAACGGTAATTATTGCATTGAATTTATACGTATTGAATAACCTTGAGTATAGTCTACCCCATTAAAAAAGATACATGTTGCAGCTATTCATCGCTAACCATGCCCATACTTTGAATAGAAGAAAATATAAGTTATTTTGATCGAGATAATACTGGAAATTCGTCAAGTGGATGACAATATTTCTCTGTGTTTAACTCAGACTCTTCATTTATTCGTTCAAAGTAACAAAAAAGGAAGGCTACAAGATTTTTTATCATCCATAGGCGAATGAACAAATAATATCCAAGCATTTATTTATAAATTGATTGTCTGCTTATGCTTCATTCTTTTTTATCTAAAAGTAGTCTGTATTGAATAAATCAGTAATTAATATTTTGATTATTTTAGTAGCTTTTAATGCCTTAGTTGATACTAACGTATTTTCTTATTGTATATCATTGCTACGTATAAATTTAGAATAATATCTTTCGTTAAGATAGAATTCATTACTATCACTATGATCTAAATTTAACACCGGTATGGAAAAATTATCATCAACAATAAAGAGTATATTACTAAGAGTGTAACAATGTACAAAAAGGATTTTTATTGCCCCAATAGAAGTACCGTAAACTCACAAATTTGACAAAAATAGTTGATTTCAAGGGGCTATTATTTTAGGAATGAAAATGATTTAAATACCCACCTACGATATGTTCAATTTTGGTTAATTTTTATTTGTGAAGAATGTCCAATTTTTGTTCATCTATCGGAAAAAATGAAAGATTCTTTCAACTTTTTACCACCCACACATGAATTATCAATAGCAAAGTTTGCTGTTCAACTGCATTATAAATTAAGCTGCAAGATTTTCAAAATAATTTAGGATGTTAAATTTCCGATATTTTAACATGATTAATAAGTAAATTAAATAATGATTCTATGCTGCCGTATGTAGCTTAAACTTGCCTTTTTTTCAAAACAAATAGCCGATAGAAGGTAAACAAATATCAATCAATAGCTTGTCTACACCATCATTATACTGATAATTAAGCACATAAAAAAATACCGTATAACATGATTAGATTATCAAAGGAAGATAGATTACGGGATAATATTAAATAGTCCTTTCATGATAATTAAGCATTTGGATGATAATGAAATTGATCATCGAATAGACAGTCATACAAGAGCATTGAAGAATGTAGTTAGCGTTCCATCACATACAGTGTACGATTAGAGGAAGAACATATAACAAGCGGGAAATAAATCCACGGGAAATTGCCAACATATGTTTCTGCCCCCTTCAAAAAAAAAAAAAGACTAGTACAATCACTTTATTCCCCTCCCTAGCGTATCTCCTTCATGCCAAACCTAATCTTTAAGAATTTGCTATAAAATAAGTTTTCTAACTTTTTATACGGTAAAAGATACAAAGACACCACAGGAATACATTAAGAATCTACCTAAACGTTAACCTTGTAGGAATCTCAATAATGCATATTGCTCTATCGATGATCATGGTAAATTCATTTTTGCTTCCCATAATGAGAAATAATGCTCATTCCAAATTGATTTCAAGGAAGTGCTGGCATTGTTTCCGTATTATTTATGCCTTATGTTATCCATCATTCTAAATGACTTGAGTAATCTAATCAATGCAATACTGACAAAAAAAACATCCAAAGATGACTAATAAATTAGGTTTTCTTCGTTTGACACGCTCAATTTCAGTCCATACAGCACTCTTTCTCTATTATTAGCTAGGTAGAATAGAGATTGAATACTTTTTTTATTGGATTTTTAATCCCTTTTATTATCCTTGTTACAGTTATTGAATAAAAATGAGCTAAAAATATCTACTAATTGTACATTTGGAAAAGAATCTAACAATTGCTATATTCTGTAAGTTAAGAGAGATGGCCATGTTTTCATCGTATAATTTCCATATTCTACAATTGACATATTTGATTTATGTTATCCTAATCGACTAGAATGATTCTCTTCTCCATAAGAAAATTCATTTGATCTATATTATCCTAATCAACTAGAATGATTCTCTTCTTCATAAGAAAATTTATTTGATCTATATTATCCTAATCGACTAGAATGATTCTGTTCTCCATAAGAAAATTCATTTGATCTGTATTATCCTAATCGACGAGAATGATTCTGTTCTCCATAAGAAAATTCATTTGATTTATATTATCCTAATCGACGAGAATGATTCTGTTCTCCATAAGAAAATTCATTTGATTTATATTATCCTAATCGACTAGAATGATTCTGTTCTCCATAAGAAAATTCATTTGATCTCTATTATCCTAATCGACTAGAATGATTCTCTTCTTCAAAAGAAAATTCATTTGATTTATATTATCCTAATCGACTAGAATGATTCTCTTCTTCATAAGAAAATTCATTTGATCTCTATTATCCTAATCGACTAGAATGATTCTGTTCTTTATAAGAAAATTCATAAGATCTTAATACTTATAAGATTATAAGATTCTCATAAGATCTTATGATCTTATCCTAATCGACTAGAATGATTCTCTTCTTCATAAGAAAATTCATAAGATCTTAATACTTATAAGATTATAAGATTCTCATAAGATCTTATGATCTTATCCTAATCGACTAGAATGATTCTGTTCTTTATAAGAAAATTCATAAGATCTTAATACTTATAAGATTATAAGATTCTCATAAGATCTTATGATCTTATCCTAATCGACTAGAATGATTCTCTTCTTCATAAGAAAATTCATAAGATCTTAATACTTATAAGATTATAAGATTCTCATAAGATCTTATAATCTTATCCTAATCGACTAGAATGATTCTCTTCTTCATAAGAAAATTCATAGTTAGAATAAATTGATATTCAAAGTATGGAAGGAATAGAAAGGATCTCAGTAATAATTCAGTAAAAATAGAGATGTCATTGTGGAACAAAACACCAAGTGAAGTCCATAGTAGTCTCAATGGTAGTGTTCATTTTTGGAGGGGGGACACTTTTAGAGTGAAACAGTTGTGATATGGACGCCTAAAAGAACGATTTTGATTGGTTAAAGAAAGATGACGGTGTGTCATCCAGAGTGACCATCCGTCAGCAGCTCAGCCAATTCTATTTAGCGGGTCAGCGACGAACGACTGTAATGATAGATAACATTGTTTAAATGAACCATTTTCACTTCACCCTCAATCTATGACAATAGCGAGGATGTCCTCAAGAGTCATCCGTCAGCAAGTCAGCCAATTCTATTCACCTCAGTTAGAGCAGATCAGTCAACGGTGAATGACACTCGTCAGGACATTGTTGAAAGAAGCATTTTAACTTTCAGATGGGATGCTAAAGCCAATTTGGGTTGTAGACACTAGTATTGCCCATCTCTGATGATGATCATAAGGCTTGAAAAAATATTTTTCTTGTCCAAAGCTGTATCTTATTTTCTGCCATAGAATCAACCAACTCAGTATATTGGTCAAACCAGTAGAGCATCTCCAATAGCTTTTACACTGATGGCATGAATAGCATCAATGGAGTAAATCGATTGATACAAAAAAATGACACAGTGCAATTTTATCATACATTCAGCCAAGCTGAATAAAACCGGAATAGAATGGATCCACCTTCAATTAAAGCTTCTAATTGCTACTGTATTACTCTTTCCAAAGTAGAACTAACTTGTGAATAATAGACTACATTGTATTAAACTAAACACCGTAATATTACAATTGGTAAAGCGGTAAAAGTATAAATTATAATATCTAAGAATAGATCAAGATTAACAGAGTCGGAAGGACTATTAAACGCTTGTGTGGGTATACATAAACGCCGCCAATATTCATTTAGACGGATAATATAAGATCACTGCTCAAAGTGAACAGGAAATTTGCTTCCATCAGCCACAATAGTTATCCATGGTACACGATAGACTGGTATTTGCAGCGAAAAACCTGAAATATCTATATTTATAGATTGATATCAAGTATACCACAATATCATCGATATTGATTGTAGTAAAGCTATCAACCATATAGCGGTAGAATCCATTCATTATTACATAATAGGCATGCACCACCCATAAAGGTATGCATAGACACTGCAATCATTCAGTCCCTGATAAATCAACTGGAACCGTTGCCTGTAATAAATTCCTTTGCTGTAGACTGATAATGAACACGGACGTAGAATCCATAAATTATATTCCTTTTTAAGATAGTGAAAGTAGTAACGTATTCATTAGCAAAGCTGAAATCACAAGACTCTATTCATTCATCTATTTTCTTTGTCACTTCAATTAGAAAGCGATTCAAAAACAACATGTAGCATTATCTCATTTATATGGATATATGCTGCATGCGTTTATATATTAATTTCAATCATCTTCATTTGTGGTATCAAATACAATTCTATTTACATTTTTAGATAGCTTGGAATACTTGCTAATATCGATAAAGGAAATTTATCCATAATTGAAAATCCTGAATGAAAAGGGAAAGGATACGAGCATGCGGTAACATGGACGCGTATATGATCCTTGTACAATTAGTAATTACAACTTTGCCATCAAAGATTCAAGTTTTCATTCTTAACTCTACTTTAAAATTTCAATACCATCTGTTCATTTTGTTATTACCTTAGCATATTTCCTTAAAGCATGATGTAGGTATCATAAGTAAGCATTGTTACTACTGCCGATATTTCTTTCGGCTACTTAATCGATTTTTGTTTTTGTTTGGAATATTTTCTACTGAAATCATGTTAAGCAAAGATACCGGCAATCATAAATTGTAACCTTTAACCTTACCACTACAAAGATGACAGAAATATCAATAAACTCCTTCCTTACAGTCCGTGCTCCGTCATGTATGAAATGAATTCTTATTGTACCAGCTCCTTTCCTTATTGAACATTTTCTTTCAATTAACATCCTTTCCGATACCTAAAAGAAAGATATCCAAGCTCCAAAGTGTGTTAACGTATCGTTTAATTATAAATCTTGATTTTATTAGTAATAAATATTTTTTTGCTCTCCATGCTAATATGAAATTGTGTTTAAATTACTTTGATTTGTTCGTCTTGATAAATTACAAGAAAAATTGAATTAAAATCACGCGAAACTAGTAATGAAGTAGCTTAGGAATAGGACAAAATATTCATTCAGTTAGGATATCTATTTTGTGCGAATCTCTCTCATAATCGTAAACATATTGGCAAGAAATCAAATATAATCAATTTGAAATTTTGTGCGAATCTCTCTCATAATCGTAAATTTATTTATTGGCAAGAAATCAAATATAATCAATTTGAAATTTTGTGCGAATCTCATAATCGTAAATATATTGGCAAGAAATCAAATATAATAAATTTGAAAAGCACAAGGAGCGTAAAGAAATGTTTAGGCTACTCGATAAATAGTTGTTTGTTATTGGCATAAAGGACAATTACTTAGCGATATCCTTTCCTTGTTATCAATAATGTTATTTACATGCAATAGAATTAATTTGACAATACTTTGATTGATATATGATTATCTTGCATCCCAGTTAGCTTGTTGAACGAATGATAAAACATTCACAACATCCAATTAATTTAATTCCATTTGTTCGCCCACGTATAAGACTGGCATTAAATTTGACAACAACAAATGATGATCGTATACTTACATTAGGCAACCTTAGAAAATTTCATAACGTCTGGTAATATGGATATGGTAATAACAGAAAATAAAAGAAAGTTAACAATGTAATAGCGATTTATTTAGTTACATCGTAATTATGGTACCGTTAAGTGATTGTAGCCATTAAATATGGCGATAGCTGTGAATTTAGTACGGTATATCTTTCCGCTTCCGCAGCGACCATAATATCCTTAGGAAACTTTGCTAAAAACTTTCAGGAAATTCGTCCATAAAAAATATTTCTTTGATTGTACAGATATACTAATAGAAATTTTATTAATAACTACTTCCTGATATTTAGGATTCCGATAAGTAAGATATAATCAGATCAACACGGAATATTACTATATAATTCCAAGAATTAACTTTAATAACATATTTAGCGATCTAATAATATCAAAGGGTGCATTGAATGATATAATAGGTACTAGTGCAAACTCCCGTCGCTTTGCTGACGGTTTACGATAATGTGCTCATTTAACAGATAGTATTACCATTTGATAGACCTGTCAGAAAACTTGAATTTTTTCAATGATTTAAATATTAAATACTAATAACGATCTATAAAGCGAATGGAATTTATTGCGTTATAGTAGGTGACATACTTTAAGCTTTAGGTATAAGTTAATTACTTAAATGCCTTTTTTATATAAAATCTTAATTAATCCTTTAGTAATTACTTACTCATTAAATAAATTAATGCCATAAGTCGTACAATATCTAAAAGTATCCATATTAATTAACTAACTACCGGTACACATCACATACTAATAAAGTTGTTTTATATATATAGTAATAAAGGATTCAGATGGTAAAGAAAATTTTATGTACAGTACTATTATACTGCCCTGTGACCGTTTACTTATTTGCTTGTAGCAGTACCGTAGTTTTTCCTATATTGGACTCGTGTTACTAAACCGGAAGGTTGTGTAAGAGAATTATTATCCAGTTGTTTCTTTCGCATCATGTACAGCTTATGATCAACTCTCTATTCGAGGACTAAGCAATTCACTTGAGGTACTGTAGACAATCCCCGATTTAACGGTAATTTTATAGCTGCTGTTGTTGCCCTGTATCAGTCTATATTGACATTGGAAAGCCCATGAAAGTTAGCTGTAATGACGTTCAAAATACCTTCCAGTTATAAAGTCACAATTCATAGATTGCAACGTACATTAATTAGAAACATGCAGTAGAATAGCCCTGTTAACTAGTATTTTATGGACTTGGATTAAAATTTTTATTCGAATGGAAAGTGCGTAATACGGTAGTTGATTAATTAAGTAAAAGAAATAGAAGGTATTTTAAGCTTGCAATGCTTTCCTGAACGTATGTAACGTTCAACACTTTATTGCTACACTAAAATACTATCATTTATTAGTATAAGTACGCACCTTCAAAGGTATTGCTTATGAAGATAGACTAAATACAAATGTAAAGCATGATGCTAGTCAATTATTCTCTGTCCCAGTGCTTTAAGGAATTGTTTTATTCATTTCGTTACGGTCTCTAGCATAGTACCAGTTAGTACTACTCTTTTGGTAACCTTAAAATTTTTAACAAGAAATAAGAGCAAAACTTACCATACTATGCAAGTTTTATGCGATATTTAAAGATGGGTCACTGCACTGAAGATTTTTTAAAGTGAGAATTTGTAAATCACCAACCAAACTTTACTGTAAATTGCTGTACTTGATTATTGATTTTCGTAGCATCTGAAAATAGCACATGAGTATACGTAGACACTATACTCGCAGGATCATAACAGTATTAAAATACCGATATGACACCGAATTCAAGACAATTAGAACGAAATAGAAGGCGCGTATTTATCTCGATCTATTTTGCTATCTATAAATTAAAATCATATGATGTACAAATTCTCTTTCGCTTACATGACCTGGCATTACCAGAGTGTGATTATTACGACGAATAAGCACAGTTAGTCGTTATTATGCTCATTATAGGCAAATATTCAGTTATCAATAAATTGTGTTATCTCTCAATTTCCGTCGCTGAATTTTAGTACAAATACCATTCATCATCCTTAAAATATAAAAAGATGTGATTACGGAATAATGTAGTATGACAAGATAACGGTATAAAATTGTTTTTTGCTGATCGTAAATAATATATGCAACCAAAAAATGTACAATGGTATATTGTACTTACAGCAGTGTACCATAATTACCGTGCTTTATACTCGTAGCATACGTCACTTAATTGAAATCCGTAAGATTAAGGATATATTTCGACGCATTTACGCATTTTATCATTAATTATGAATTATTTAGTATACACGTTTGTTATTTACTATTTTTTATTACTGCCTGCGCTACTTAATGATGAATACGGTGCGTTTTATTAATTTTTAATAAGAAAGCGGAATTGAAAATTGAGATGTGATGGCAATGATCACGACAATTTCTTTTATTTATCTCATTTGCGTAAATATCAGGCAAGTACGTACAGTATTAATGTCATTTCTCACTTTGAGGAATGACGAATCCATATTATTACTTATCATTTGATATCGCAGAGATTAATAAATAACCGATTGTAAAATTTCTGTAGTAACTATAATCATATATGTACCGCTTAAATGGTTATTCACCAGTCACAGACAAGGCAAGAAAAATCAAATTGAAAAGCTGCACTATGCCAGATAAGGTCACGAGATGTAATATTTTCATTTAGTTCCTACTCAAACAAGATAAATTCTTAAAATGGAAAGGAAATCTTTAGTGATCAAATCCTACGATAAATAGCTACGGTGGTTAATCATAAACATGAAAACATTGATTCATTATTAAGAAAACATGATCCACAATTGATTTACGGTAAAATACGTTTAATAAATAGAATACAGTGCATTGCACATAAGGCATCATAAGTAGAAGTTTGATTTATCTTTAATTAATAATAGTTAATTAGTATCCACTTTAGCAATTTTAAATTTAGCGGATACATCCTTTCTTTGCAATTTCATGAAGGCGTAGAAAGTCAACATGGAATGTGAATAATGAAATACGAATAAACAACATTTGCTACATAAATAGAAGAATAAACACTATAGTCAATCTACGTAAGAAGAAAAATTTGAGAATAACATATATTTTTGTAACAATAAGTGATAAATTTTCGTTCCAGCAATACTAGAAGGCGTTTAGATAAATTAGCTACATCATTGAGAATATAATTGCCAAACAATTCAATCGAATGACTATAATCAATTTTATCGATTTCAAATTGAGAATTGTGATCATATGCATAAACAAAAAGATAATTACAAGTACAGATTTTGAATAAGCATTAAGTAAACTTACTCTTTGTGAGTGTTTGAATATTATTTTATAAAATATATTGTTACTTAGTAATTACATCAAAATACTAGCATGCACGCACTTGCTGTAATGCAATGATTTTATAAACGACACCGATATCGAGCGAGATTGATTCAATTAGTAGTTATTTATAGCACTAAGACATTTAACATTAATAATAAAAGAATCAGTTTCAATTTTAATAGCCTGAATGGTATACAAGCGGTCATACTGAAGACTTGCCTTGTGAATATCGCGTACTATTGTATAAAAACTATATAAAATAGTAAATTATCTTATTTGAGGTTTAATAGGATTGATACGGTTGGCCGAAAGTGACAATATTTAGTAAACTATTGCGAGCATATTGTAATGAATGAAATGATAAAAATGTAGATTGAGTAATTTTAGCGTCTCTAGACATACTGTATTCCTGTATTTTGAATTTCTAGTAAAAATGTAGATTGAGCAATTTTAGCGTCTTTCGACATACTGTATTGCTGTATTTAAAATTTCTAGTATAATTGCTAAGCAGTAGCAATAATAAAGAAGATATCAAAAACCTCTTTAGAGCGGCCATTGTAAATACGTAAAAATTGAATCATGGTGATTAAACAATATTGATGGCGTAAACGTATTCATTATTTAAATATAGTCCAATTAGAAGTCATGGATAAGATAGCTGGTTTATAATATTCTAATTCTGAACAACAATGTCTGTGCATGCATGAATTGCTTACAGTGAGCAATGGTAAAAATACGTACTTATTACTGGGGACATACGTATAAAGAATACGAATAGTAGGATATTAGTAAGATTCTATTTTTACTCGTCACCGACTGATAGTATGTGTTTACTTGTATACGCGCATAAAAGATTAAAAAGGATAAATGATGTTGCAATTCATGCAACGGGACTTTAATCTTTTCGTCAAGAGATTAACATCGTCACCGTTTGAATAATGCGAATCATAGGCTTTCCTGTGCTCAGCCTTCCCATACTCCAAAAATAATTGTTATCGATGACGGATTGAAACCGAATGACTGCTATACGGTTATTTTACTCTTTCATGTATTATTAATGAGCAGACAGTCCTTGATTCTTAACGAATACGTTGTATGTGCCATTGTTGCGTGACACGATTGACTGGAAGGCAATACCAGGATTTACTGTTCCAATCTTGGAATAGGCGGTGTCGTGAATAATCATCCCAATGTGTGTATCGTAACACTAATACACTAAGTCCTAACCATAGCGTAATGTCATATCTGATAATTATCATCATGATAGATCAGTTGTAAGTTGTAATAATCGTAGATTACAAATTGTTAACATGTTTATATTATCAAAATGCTTGTTTGTGTCGTGTCTCGGAATGGAGTCAACTTGAATATTTGTATAGTACGACGCAGCTAAGTTACAAAACGATCCGTTACTATTCCAGCTAAAATCGGATAAAAAGGAAAGTCTGAAGACCTGTTCGACATTGCTTTACACGATCATTCAATGACTGTGCTAATGTATGTACAGTACAACCTTGAATAAAGTCAATTCACTAATAGTAAAGCGAGAGGTGCATTTGATGAAAAGTATCGCGCTAGTCAATCTCAAGATCCACCCCAATGGGTTGCTTTTATTTGTATCATGATCTATCGGGGTGACATATCTATATCATCTACACTAAAACAGTGGAAGTAGGTAGTTTTAATGATATGGTTTTTATCTTCAATTGGGCATTTTTCGTGCTAGCTAATGAATCTCTGCTATGCTGAAAAAATGGGGGTTCGAATAACGCTTGGTTAACTTGGGATATCGACCATGACAGAAGACTATACTGCATTCTGTACTGTCCCTTTCAGATTTTGACTCCCTGTTTGGAATCCTGGAGTACTGGACTGTTGGAACGTCTCAAACGGCAACTTGCTACCGTACCGCGATATACCGTACTGTACACTGTACAGTACTGTACTATGCATTGTAAAGGAATGGACTGTACACTGTATACTGTACTGTAGTGAACAATGACAAAGATATGAATAGAAAGTCCCTGGTATGGTACAGGCAGTGCAGTACGTGGTACTGACTACTGACTGTACTGGTGTCATCTTCAAGATAAGCGCCAGTACGCGTTCGTACCGTTTCACTTTTGCTCCTAGTGATTCCTATGGGAAGTAAAAAACGTTGAAAATGAAATGAGCCAATTACTAATACAAAGTCCGTTGTATGGTACAGACTACAGACCGTGCAGGACGTGCTACTGACTACGGACTTGACTATGACAGTCCTGTACTCGGTCCATCTGTACAGTGTACAGATGGACTACGGTCGTGACAGTACCGTGCTGTACTGGTGTCATGTTCAACATAAGCGCCAGTACGCTTTCGTACCGTTTCACTTTTGCTCCTAGTGATTCGTATGGGAAGTAGATACAAAGCCCCTGGCATGGTACAGACCGTGCAGTACGTGGTACTGACTACTGACTGTACTCACTCAGTGTACTGTACAGTGTACAGATGGACCATGGTCGTGACAGTACCGTGCTTTACTGGTGTCATCTTCAAGATAAGCGCCAGTACGCGTTCGTACCGTTTCACTTTTGCTCCTAGTGATTCGTATAGGAAGTAGGAAAGGTTGAAAATGAAATGAGCCAATTGCTGATACAAAGTGCGTGGTATGGTACAGACTACAGACCGTGCAGTACGTGCTACTGACTACGGACTTGACTAGGACAGTCAGTCCTGTACTCGGTCCATCTGTGCAGTATACAGATGGACCACAGTCGTGACAGTACCTTGCTGTACAGTACTGGTGTCATGTTCAACATAAGCGCCAGTACGCTTTCGTACCGTTTCACTTTTGCTCCTAGTGATTCGTATGGGAAGTAGATACAAAGTCCCTGGCATGGTACAGACCGTGCAGTACGTGGTACTGACTACTGACTGTACTCAGTGTACTGTACAGTGTACAGACGGACCACGGTCGTGACGGTACTGTACTGGTGTCATGTTCAAGATAAGCGGCAGTACGCGTTCGTACCGTTTCACTTTTGCCACTAGTAATTGGTATTGGAAGTGGGAAGCGTCCAGAGCTTGACGAATCAATCAACTCGACTTGGTACTTTAGTGCATGGTAGGCAAGTTTATCGAGGATCATTAATCCATTGATTGATTGGAATATTGAGTACAAAGTTGAACTACTGAGGCAAACGCCATCGAGATTGCATTCACCTCCTTAGACGTTGAGGGAAAGATTCGACATTACTGAAATAAGCAGGAGACGGACGCGAGATGGCATTTAATCAAAGCTTTACTCAATACCTTGGTGGTGTAAGTGGCTGATCACTTTTATCTAATTTCATCCATGTTTTATTTCACCATAAATGATCATCGCCTTTGATAAGGAATGAATCATAGTAATCATCTTAGATCACAATGCAATGATTGATTGTAGAGTGTTTGCTCCCAAGTATTATATTAAAATAACTTGATACAATTCAACTGCTTGACCTTCTAGCTAGAAAATGCCATTAATAACAAAGATGGAAGAAGATTGGGGGTTTGTATCATGCAATTTTCAATATCCATTGCCTTCGCTTGATGACCATAGTCATCATCAACACTAACATATTAGTCATGAAATAGAGAATGGTTAGACATGATACTACTACAGTATACAGTAAAAGCACCAATGGTATAAAATTTCTGTAGTATACCATGATTATAGTCTGACTACATTCCTCATTTAGTCACGCATAGGTACGTATTACTTTCTTCCTTTTAAATGGTTGATACGTGCAGTATCAAATCGACTTCATCGGACAGTCAATACAAATGATATCATGATAGTCAATAAATAATTAAATACATATTGCCATCAAGATTGATGTTGACTTGTTCTTGAATTGGTAGTATGGACAGGTGTCCATTTTGACGGCATATTTTATTCAGCTTATGCTTTCAGCGTGATTCCATATTTCGCTTACTCTTTTCTTTCTAATATAGCGTCTGCTTTCCATTCGAGATTCACATATCCAGAATCCAGGCTTAAAGGTATAACACATATTGCAACCCTTACATGACAGCGATGATCATCTTTTAACTTATGAGCATTATGAGCATCATGATCAGTATCGACAATGATCATTTAAAGTATCCAAATTGAATGTGCCATTACCAAAGGATAGCCATGATTAAATTGAACCTGCTGTAATGACTGCAATGTTATTGATACGCTGTGGAAACTTAAACAAGCTCCAGCTATAATTAGAAGCTATGTTATACAGTACCTAAGTAAACCTAAGTAAAATACTGCTACTTAGCACTTTGTTTGAATCAATTAGCGAAATTGAAGGTACCATTGCTAAATAATAGCAACGATCAAATGCATGCATGCTGTTGTAGTGACTATCATGGAATTTATGCTTTATACTTAACTTCAAGAAACTCCAGCTGTACTTGGAATTTATACTATAGTATAATTATATTCTACCTAGTAGTAAACGTAATATACTGCTGCGTAGTAGCATTTTACAGTCACAATACGCCATCTGTAGCTAGGATAAAATCTTTATCATGTCGCAACGATTTAGCACGATATAAAACCTGGCCGATGCGATATTATACTTAACTATGAATAATAGTATTGCCCTATTTTGAATGATATTCCTTCTATGATATTGTCTCCAAAATTTTCTTTATATTTGTACAGCAAAGGGAAGATGTTATACACCATTACGTATGCCAGCGATTTGTTCCTCCATACGTTGACCTCGTTGCTGACCATATGAAGTACGTTGATGATCACAACTTTGATGGATACTTTTTTATCCTCATCGATAATCACTCTTCAAATCTTTTACCAAGTCATGTATACATTGACAGTCCTTTGTAAAGCTTTTTCATTAAACACTACGCTTTAGGCCATAGTAGTACCAGTATGTTACAATATATGCACATTCTAGTACCTACTGACAAGTTTTTGTAATTGCGATAGAGTTATTGCTGCTATCAACCATTATGACCCTCGCCATGCTTTCGATGCACAGTTAGGATTAATGCAGTAAGTCTGGATATAGCATTTTATGCTAAAATTTCTTGTTTTACACTCCTACTCACTACAGTTGAAAAGCATTCATGCTGCTTTTGTCCAAATTTAATAAAAGTTAACTTTTTAATCTTAAAGTTCATTTGCACGCGCTTTGCAATCTCATAAAGATGAAAACTGGTAAGTACCTTCAAAGATATTACAAGCGTTCATTAAATGCTGCTAAAATTAGCTTCCAAATTTCTTGTAAGATTATTAGAAAAATTTCCCATTTTTTCACAGGGGAATCTTAACTATGTATGTAGTAATTTCCGAATTGACAGCATTGGCGTTTAGAGTATGTTGATTCATTGATTATGGAATTCGTCATTAGCACAATATATTTATGTTTATATATCAGTGATATTCAAAATGAACTCATGACGTTTATCCATTTATCTCCTAGGTTTACTATTATTCCAAAGGCAAGAGCACGGACGTCTTAGAAAAGACGGCGGAAGCATTAATGAACTGCTTTAGAGTATGCGCTGGAGATAGGTAAATGAATAATCCTACCCTTAAATTGTTTTCATATCATTAGAAATGGTATTACGCTACCCGAATCGTGTAGTCTATAAAAAATTTTAATATGGTTGTTATGGCACTGCTATCCAAGCTATCACTCCGTAATTGATGATGTGCTTTTACTCTGTACTCTTTATATTATAGCCGTTCTGCTTTAGAAAATTCCAAAAAATGGGGCATGTTAGGAATTGTTAATAACTTATTCAAAATTTATTTCAAGGTATAGCTCTAAATAAAAGTAAATATCATCCAAAATTGTAGATCTTTTCTTAAGGTCAAATTTATCAATAGTACAACATCCACACGGGTATCTACTTAACCAAAATTATATTTTGATTTTAATCTCATTAGTTCCTTTTTATTTTGCAATAGTTAAATAAATTACATTTATGTAAACCATTGACACGAGCTATAAGTAGTGCTGCAATAAAAGACGATTTCCTCAAATCACATATTGTAACGTACAGGTATCTAAACGTTCCGATGCGGACATTTTGCGCTTTCGAATTAATAAACTTATTAACTACGTCGTTGAATAAAATTTTTATTTTAAAGATATTACGTCGGACGGAAGGCTATGTTTGATAGTCAGTTCAAGGAAGGTAATTAATTTGCTATAACAGATTTAATTGCTCTCCTCTATTAGCTAATATTCACTTATGATATGCAACGTTTACTAATTTCTATAATTGACTTGTTCTTGCGTAGCCGATGAAAATTTATCATTTGCTTTTAATCATTGCCATGTTGCCAGTAGAAAAAATAAAAGGTTCGAAAGCATCGTATTTCTAAAATTTTCTACAGTATCTAATAATCTAAATATACGTACTGTATGTGTTTGTTATGACGGTACACTGTAATGACTGAACGGAACTAATACATCAAATGGTTCACGATACCCCTAGGCTAATTCTTATGTACTTATTGCCGGTCAAGATGATGCTTGTAAGTAATACATTGTTTTAACTCTCTCGCATTATTCCCTGACAAACAATGGTCCTAATATTCTTTCTTTCAATAAAATGATAGGGTTATATCCCAAGCAATAAACTTCTATCGAAATATCGTTTGACACAATTTATAGAAATCGCTAGTGCTGTGAAGTAAGCCTGAAAAATTATTCCGTAATCGCTTTTTACTCGTACTGTGTTTCCAATATGTTCTATTTACGATTCCTAGAATTGGAAATTTACTAAAATTTAATCAAGCTATCGAGAAACATCAGGTTAGATAAATGAGGTGCAAAATTTTTTTCATATCTTCGTACTTGTTCTCGTTACGAATACGATAAAAATTTTTTAAAATCTATAGAAATTTCTAATTCGATGTGGAGTATATTTAATGTTGGAAAGGCTTAAAATGCTAATCTTTCGGAATCTTTTCAAGAAAGTGTATGTTTTAATTACATTTCTGTAAAGGATTTTGCTAGAGTTATGATATTTACTAGAATTTCTTTAATTAATATTATTAATCTCTTTATTAAATCAGATTCCTGCTAATGCAAACATACCAGCTGCCTATTTCGGCATTTGTAGTTGCACTTAGTAGTATGCAGGTTAGTATGTACTTTTTTTATTTATTGCTTAATAACGTAACGTAATGAACTAGCATAATTTTAAGCAATCCCACATATACAAAACCTAGGAAGAAGGTATTGATGCAGATGAGGTCGAATGTATTTTAGCAAATTTAATTTACACGGTTAGTCGTACATGGTGTAAAAGTCTTTAGCTTAAATAGCATCGTAGCTGATTCATAATAATTTCTATTCTTACGTATTAGGGATATGTTCGTGGCTATATATCACATCAACATCAAAAACTAGTTGTGAGCAAACAGAATCCGTTTCCTGTTCCATCTCAAGTTGCAATACGTTGAGCGATTTAAATAAACTCAATAAACCATTTTCTCTTCTTGAATAATGCATTGTATAGTTTAACCGAAATAATTCATGTTATATATGGACTATAGTAGTACAGAAATCATTTTTATTGGTATTATTCATCGAAGTAGTCCAACGAAATTTTTTAAAACTTCAGTTGTACGTGCAATTAAAGTAATTTACACTCGAAAGTAATAAATCCAGGGTTTCACTTTTTGCTGTCATGTCACCTTTACTAAACAACAATTTGTTTCTATTCCGAGATACGAAATAAATATGAGAATTAATTTTATAACCACAGGAGAGTTAAAAATCGTTTAATAAGGCATGCTACTGTTAGGATGAATAGTAAATTTTAATTTTCAATCAAAAATTCTATTTTAACTTAGACAATTGTCAAATGATATTTGCTTTGAAAATTTAAGATAAAAAATTACGTCATGCTATAAAACATAGGTAAATTTGTTTATATTATAACGGAACAGTATATCTGATGTCATTAACCGTGCTCGATGTTCTATCAATTCATCCATGCTTTGGAAGTGAATTGACGGAGTCCAAGTTACAATAGTATCGCTAACAGACTTTATATATAGTTTAAATCGAGATTGCTTTAATACAGTCTAATTTCATTGTGTTTGTTACCATCTTGTCAATACAATACAATAACGCGTATGTATGTGATGATCTAAGAAATCTATAAATTTTGATTAAAAGGAACGTCGGGCGCAATTAGGCAGTAGATTCTTGATGCTAAGCACGTCAGTAATTCATAGAGTTTGTTATACAGGGTATCGAAAATATACAGTAATTTTTAGCAGTATCATTGAATCCATTATTTTTATAGGTTTACTAATGTTATTTTTATATGATAGAGTGTTCCATCATAATTCCTTCAAATCCGACTGGAGGAGGATAGTAGAACTTATCGCAGAAACTAACGTCAAGGATTGCAGATTTATCGACTGTTTAAGAAATAAAATATTTTTTGTTAGTGCCAATTTATTATTTGTAAAAATATAGAAGTAGATGAATTCAACGTACCATAAATCACAGGAAATACAGTGCCTTTAAAGCCTGTAACTGGAGCTTGCAAATTATCACCATTGAGATAAAAATTAAGCTCTACATGATCGTAAGTACATGCCTACATTTTGGTAAAATGTTATCAATTAATTGTAAGAAATGACACGCAATCTACGAAATTTTAATGATATTTATATATCTTGAGGTTACAGTTATAAGTAAACAGAACTGAGCAGTGATTTATATCTAAACGTAATAACCGAAATTAGGTGATGAAATAGCTTACCATAACGTCTCCTTCTTCAGCCTTTTTCAAATTACTATACTTCGCTGTACCATCATGCAATATATTACCACTAGATGTATAGACCCAACTCTTGGAATCGTTTCCGAGAGGAATCTCATCAAGATTACAATCTTTAAAAGCTACACCAAATCCCCAAATACCTGTCATTATGAAGTATAATTATAACTAGCAAGTCAAAAGTATCATGTCACCCTATAGTTCAATTAGTATTATTGAACAAAGCTATTTATTGAAGTTGGTAAGTACTGTACTAATGATTTTATAGTCATGTTATACATAATTTTGTTTCGGACATATTTCATAGGTACAAAAAAAATGATAAAAGATAATCTTTGCATATACTGTAATAGGCGTAGTTTATGAATTTGAAACTGTACATTCTCTTGATTAGTACTGTAGTATACCGTAATAATAAACCTATGGTGCAATAGTAATGCCATTAATTTGGATAAAGTAAAACAGACTCCTGGATCAGGGTTCATTAAATGATGAGTAAGATAAGTTCTCATGAGTCATTAAGAGAAGAACTACGTGAGCTGGCAGCTCTATTTATATTGTAATAAGATTTATAAATTGAAATCAGCAGATTACATTTTCAACTTTGAATTCAATGCCTTGGATTTACCTGTGGATTGGACTTTAATCTCAAAATAGCCTTTATTTTGAGCGATTGGTGAATTTGCTAAACAGCCACCGCTGCCACATATCCGGCGACCCGACTTGACTATAACACAATTAGACCCTACCAAGAAAATATACTATTCAAATTATAAACTTTAAGCTTTCGAAAATCGTACAGTAAACCGCATCGTAAAGTAATGAACTGATTGTTCGATTGCATGAGTTATATATATTATGGTCAATCTCTGAAGTTTGCCAATGCCAAAATACTAGTACGTGTTCAAATCTTTTACATTTGAAGTTGCTATGTCTATTATTTATTCTTTACAGCAGAAGAAGGCGATTTGAATGATAACAGTTCAAGTTGTGAAATTAGCTTCTCCAAACTAATATTCGACATATTGGCGATAACATCTAGCTTAATGCTACATCGGGACAAAAAATTTGCACGGGTGCAAATCCTATGGTACTTTAAAAGTGAAAGCTATAAACAAAGGCCAAAAGTACGAATTGAACGTTCTGATAGAAGACATTTTAAATTATTCATTACTAATTGCTTGTATATTTTGCATTATAATTTGGACCAACAAAATAATATAGATAAAATAAGTGATACTTGTTCTAAAACTGTCTTTATCGTACAATATTTCTTTTTGATTGATTATATCACTGTAATTATCAACGATTGCTAATTATATATTATCGTATTTTGACATAAATTTATTCTTTTCTAAATAAAGAAGTATTGGCTAATTTCACATTTGATAAGATATACGTAGAGATAATTCAGTTGTTCACCAACCACAAACCGAACTAATCTCAAACAGCAGATTTATAAATTTGGGGATATTGCGTATTATTTTCTGTTAAGTTACGGGATACCTAGTGAATATTTGTGCGTTTTAATTGTTGTATATTAGGTGCATAGTAGCTGATTTATTTTTATTTTGTCGAAATGATGCAATTGAATTAAGAAAAACTTATTTCACTAGCTGAACGGGTTCATTTAAACGACTGCAGTTACAAATTGAAGACTAATCCACAGTGTAGATAGTTGTATCTTATTATGGTAAGAACTTCAATTTAGCCCATAATGATTCATCCGTAGCTACTCTAAGTCCATTTGGTGATCAAGCGACAATTACACGTATCCTAAAGTGGATTTCAAGTCCGTTGATAGTAGTCTAAAAGAATTTACTTATGCTAATATACCCTTAAGCCATGCTTTTAATGATCTTACATAGTATAATAAAGTCCGTAATGAAGTGGGAGTGAAAAGTTGTTTACAAAATCTGGGTGTACTTGTACGCAGTATTGAATTCATCAATGAATTCTGTTGGTAGTATATCATTGAATGGATCATTGAAAAGATCCTACATGAATTCATGTCTTGCTAGAGTATCCGATCCAAATTTAACTCATCGCATATTGGCGAAGGCTACGGAAAAGGAGGCGGATGCGTCCATCTTGCTAGTGTAGACAAGTAGACTTGGTTGAGTACTCTGCCTATCGGCAATATTATCCCCTCAGCTTATTTGATCAAATAGATCGTCATTTTTCTCGAAATAATTGGAATAGACGACAGATGGAGCAATACATAAAATATCATGACGGTTGTATTAATGTCTGATTTAAATGATAACTATTTCACGTAGCCTTGTGATACAATCCTGGATGGCTATCTGACTCTATTACAACATCAATTTTAATGGACATCTTACCCATACGTTTGGTGTCTAGTGCGACTTTATTTTGCGGTTCCGTTTGCGCCGGCCTTTGACCAATGCCAATTTGAAAACAGTTGCAAAATACGGATGTTATTGTCTGTGTAGCATCCATATCTGTTTTGTTTTTTTTGCCTACCAATTTCTTCTACACTGTCAGCTTCAATGGCAGCGAGAGAAACTAGCCATGTCTAACTGCAACATGGCTAATGGTCTGCTTCTCAGATCCTTTTGCTGGAGATTTAAGAACTCTGGAATCTCTACAATCAACAGGTAGTTGTTGCTTTGGATTTGGGCGGGGATACAGTACTTCGTCTACAGTACTATGTACTGCACCAGCAGTACTCAGTTACAGTAAAGTATTGTAGTCGATTGGCCATACTGAATCCTAACAACGCACTAAAAAAGGGAAAAAATATGACTGAAACAAAGCTAAAATGACTATGGTTTATACTATCAAGTAGCTAGAAAGCTGAAGTTTATATACAAGTTGATAGAATTCCCCTACTCGTAAGAACAGTCGAAGCACGTAGTCATAATTACTATGTACTTTGCCATGCAAAAGTTGGAAACGAAAATAAACACGTTGTATGTCTCTCCTCAACTTTTAAAAAGGCCTCGACATCCATAGATCTGTTGTCATGAAAAGTACACGTATATCCTACCTAATATAATACTACTAACGTCTGAAATGGTAGTCAATTTGTCTTGATTGAATGGCATTTATTTCGTTATTGCGTTATGATGGAAGGGCATTGAATAAGCGTAGTTTGGTAGACACATGTAGTAAGAAAACCTGTTCTACTGTATATCACGGGCACTCTACTTTATGACTATACGCTGCATCGCTGCTAACTTAGTCATGCTCAATACTCTCAATCGGTGACGGCATGACACATTCTGAACCATAGAGAGGAAGAAAGATTAACGATTCTTCTATCTCTATTCCCTACGTTCCCCTGTGCTCATGAGCTATGCTACTGCTAGCGTCCTACTGTAACAAATAACGGCTAGTTGCTAGTCCCATGGCACTGCCAACTCGTCCTGATGTTTCATTATGCTGATATACGAGTCGCAACTCACTTCATGCTCAGTGCTTTACAAAGAGGCCGATGAGAATGGAAGTCGGCGCTTCCCAGCACAATCCTGTCTTGCACTGCCACACACCAGACTTTGAGTCTTGGGGGTAGTACAGTGCAGAAGGGTCTCTATGTAATCCCTGCTATGCTGCACTATCATGGGAGAGACTTTGTCGAAAGTGCTGAGACAGCAAAAGTACGAGTACTACTCTACAGCGTAATTCAGCAAGCTAACGAAGCCCCAATGGAATCTATTTTACTCAACCAATTGTCACGGCCAACTACAGAACTTGCTTAGCAGTCTGAGCACTTCTCGTAGGACTTATAGCAAGAGGAAGGAGGAGTCCTCGAGCAAGAAGAAAACAATACAGCTAGGGACTACTGTACTAAGTACTGTCGTTCAGGGTATACAGTACGGTAACATCCTTACTGTACACTGTACCGTACTGTACCGTACAGTACATTGCGTACAGTACAATGTCGATTTTGCTGCCGATCTATCGTCGAGGGTACTGTAATAAAAGCCAAGTCTTTTTAAATACTTTCCCGTTGACTCGCTACTGTACCCTATACTGGACATGAATGTCACATACAGTGTACTGCAATTACCCAGTCTCTGGCTTGGTGGAACTGGTCTGACGTACTGTACACTGTAGAGTACGTCAGACTTCTCCTGGAACTCCTGGAAAAGCGACAAGTTCAACACCAGTTGGCTACATCGCAAGCTCTCTAACTTCCTCGATCACTCTTTCAAGGGCTTGCATCGATTCGATGCTTTAAAGATTGCTTGCATATCCAACCTAATTACTGCCACTGTCTTCAGTTATTATGGCTACTCAACAACAACAATTTTCTCCACTTCTTGCTGGTAAATATGCGTAGTTTAATACTGGTTCATGATCGATATGAACAGTCATGAAAAAATTGCAGCCATGGCGTAGGGTAATATTTGTCTAGGCCATCTCAGCTTAATGCTCCCACACAAATGAATCCAAATCATGTTAGCAATGTCTTAAATCAGATTAAAAAGAAGCATGGTGATGATTTTTATCCACCATTGTACTATAGTAATACTATCAATTCACTTAATACGTTGTCATTGACCTTATGCATAGCAAAGACAGAAATTGATTCGTACCCTATTGCAGTAATCGTATAGAAACGTCTACAAATGGCTTTAGTCCATTATCAATTTCATCACGTTATCATTGAATGATTAGTATGATAGGGGAGAACTACATCATCGCATAAATTAAAATAGAGTAATATTTCTACAAGTATTTTAAGCTTAATCAATCATGCATCAGTGGTTGTCAGTAATGAATATCACCTTTGCTCATTCTTGGATCTTTCATCTGTTGTATAGTTCGTGGATCTTCTGGTCTAACTTTGCAAACTGGATATAAATGTGACGATTACCAACACTTTCAACGGTTTGTTAATATGCTGTATAATCCACTCTAGTAATATCTTATTACCTTGTCATGCTTATTGAATGCTTAATATTTTCCTTTCCTACTGTGTAAGGTATTGAATTGTTTGATATTCAAAGTCATCATGTCAAGGATGATGACAAATACACTATCGCTACAGTGCGATATTAGCTAAAGTTTGCCCTTTCTTCAAAGTGACTCGTTCTTACCTACTTTTACTATTATAAAGGGATGAATCTCCAAAGTGTAAGTGCTTAACATTCTCTCATGATGGCAACCTTCTTGCATGGATCAGTGATAGCGAGTGAGTATAGCATTGTACATATACATGCGTAAAATATTTTTGATAATGGAAAAATTGAATCAATCTATGGTTAACTGCCAATACAATAACTCATGCATGCATTTCCAATTAAAGTACCATGCAATGAGTGAATCCTATAGGAATCATTAAATACGATGAACATCTTCTGTAAAGTCTAATTGTGCATGTAAACCTTTGATAGCGGCAGTAAATTTCTCATATTGATCTAAAGTTGTCATTATAAATTAATTATAGTCGCATATTGTCTACTTTCCAGCTCATGCCGACTTAGCTGTATTACTAATCCAGACGAATATTTTAGCCCTGTCAATTTCGTTAAATACTAAAATTATAAATTCAATCTTTTATCAAATCAGGCAGTATCTATGGTAGTTTTTCAATAAGATAAAGCCGGTCTTTACTGTAGTTTCCAAATACTGAATTGATACCCTTATGAGTTATAGCACTAATTGGTATCTTACTTTAATTGTAATTGTAAACTCGCAAGTACCATAATGCGGACAACGCTGTAGTAGTGTATCGGTATATTATTGCAATGTTATTAAGGACATAGTGTACGTGGAATTAATATACCGATCCATAAATTAGACGCCAGTGAGATTAGCGATCAAGTCAAGATAGGATTGTATGCAATTAGGATATCAATTGATGATATGAAATAATACTGGTCATAAATTTATTTTAAGTTACAAGTAATTGAAGTTATTTCACGTTATATTAAACAAATAAATAAAATTTATAACCTGTCAATTATTTAGTAATTAAAATAGTTGCACATATTAGTGCATATTTTCAATTCTGTATTTTAGTATCCCGGTCCAACCCAGAGGAAATCAAAATTGTAATTGATTTCATTAGCTATTACCACAACATAAATGACATTGACATCATTACATCATTTAGCTGCTAAAAATGAATGACTTCTATGGTATAAATAGCAAATGGTATAAGAGTTTGACGATGATATCTAACTAAAATTTAAATATGCGTATAGTTACTACAGGTAGTTCAAAATTTCAATTATGAACTAAATTGCTAACATTTACATCACAATGAAGGAAGTAAAAAGTTAGAGATGTCGAAAAATTTTTATATAATCAACTGAAATCATTAATTTTCTTCCATCGTTACTGTTTATAGTATTAAAGTGATAAAACTTCCCGAAGGCGAAATAGTTCATCAGTTTCCAGCTGGATACAGCAACTCTTTAGCGTTCTCTCCAAAGCATTCCTTTCTTGCAACATGGGGACCTTATCGCAGTAGGGATTAAAATTTATGAAAACAGTTTATGCAATTCTAGTGACTGTCGCAAATAATCCTAACAGTAAGTTGTCTTATCGTAATATAGTATCAGACAAAGCGCCTCAAGGAACGCATAACCTAGTTATTTGGAACTTGGCTAGTGGTGAAAAGTCTGCAGGATTTATTCATAA
The DNA here is from genome assembly GCF_000150275.1 of Trichoplax adhaerens. Lineage (NCBI taxonomy): Eukaryota > Metazoa > Placozoa > Uniplacotomia > Trichoplacea > Trichoplacidae > Trichoplax > Trichoplax adhaerens. The sequence goes on along the minus strand of NW_002060943.1, from coordinate 432,413 downwards.
GCGACACACCGATTGGTATAGATTTTTTTACCTATGCTAGCTTACATAACGTAGATCGGTTAAATTTAAAACATGATTAATAAAATATCTTTATTACAAAGATACTTTGTTCTGAACGTAAGGCTAAGGCTAAAAGAAACATTATAATTTAGGCATATAATGCTATTCTATAATTTAATAGGAAGCCTCTATGGTCTACAGACGAAGAAATCTGTACGAGAGTGGTTGTCGATGGTGTCTTAGTGCTTAAAGGATCAGATATAGGTATCAAATGATGCTTTGCAAGCATTGTATTGTTAGCATACTCTATAATAGACAGTATAATCATTTTTTAATAACATGAAAATATTAACTTAAAACGTAAACTTCTTAAATTACTTGTTTTACCTGTGCCATATTCTTATGACTGTAGTCAAAGCAACAAGTCATGTAATGATTATATAACTATAGGAGGAACTTCTATAGCAAAGCTTAGCCAAGATGGTATTCAAGAATTTTCTTTATCACCATCAACTAACCCTATTAGATTTGCAACTTTTAACCCTACAAAAAAGGTACCTAGATACGCGTCTTATCGTAATCATCGCTATAGACCCTATAGAAGAAAATACATGTTTGTTTAACGTGCTACTACAAATTTTTTCATTTTAGGGTGCACCTGCCTATGTAAAGATGTATAATTTCCCCAACTTTGATCGTCCAGTTTGCCAAAAAAGCTTTTATAAAGCAGATAATGTTTCTATGTCATGGAATAAGACTGGTATGATCAGATAAATGTATACATTTTGTATTTTTTTTATCCTTCATAATAAATAACAGTGTGCACTCCCATAGCATTAAATGTAGATATTTCTCAATATTAGGTAAGTCATTGTTATTGCATGCATCAACGGAATCTGATAAAACTGGGTCTTCCTATTATGGGGAACAAAGCTTATATTTTCTTGATGACGAAGGAAATAGTATTCACGTTTCATTAGGTTAGTAGTGCTCGCTTTATCAAACTTTAATTATACGTTGTATATCTCAATAATACATACGAACCATAACAGTTTTTAAACTCATTCAGCTAGTCTCTTATAGAATGATTTACATGTAAATATATATTTAGCGAAAACAGGACCAATCTACTCTGTCGAATGGAGCCCAAATGGAAGAGAATTTTGTGTTGTTTACGGATGTATCAACTAGATAAATTTCAAGTGCTATCTTTTTGTAAAATAACAAATTAAAAGTATTGACTGCATGTTTCAAGTCTTTAAACTGTGACCAAAAATTCCTTGACTTAAGACTTTCATTTAAAGCTATGCCGGCAAAAGCAACATTATATAATTTAAAATGCGATCCTATCCATGAATTTGGTTCTTCTTATCGAAATTTGATATATTTTAATCCTCAAGGAACTAGTATCTTTTTTAAATTGACCTATGCTAAATGCGTTAGTGCAAGAAAAATATTGCAATTTTTCAACTGTAACTAGTGATTACGTAATAATTTCAACTTCAAATAGCAGAGTATCACTCTTTAAGTCTGATAGTAATTTGTCTCGCTGGATTTGGCAACCTGAAAGGAGAAATGGTAAACAAATTATCGATTACTTTTACAGTATTTGCCCTAGGATTCTAAATACTATGTAAATGTAAATATAATTCTAGGAATTTTGGAATAGGCAAGACTTGAAACTCATCTCTAAATTTCAAGTAAGATCGCCATTTTCACTTTTATTATTACTTACGATTAATTTCAGCTACTCCAGGCATCTAAAACTCATAGATGTATAAGTATGCAGTGATCTGTAATACCTTTGCTTCGGTTATATATCGCAGAAACGACTACAATGTTAAAATAGCTTACTTAGGTTAATGATTACGTTTATTTATCAAACACGCTTCCTATAGGCTAGCGATTCAACACAATTCGAATGGAGTCCCGACGGACAGTATTTTGCGACAGCAACGACTGCTCCGCGATTGCGACAAGGAAATGGGTAACCTACGTGCCAGCTAGCGTAGTCTAACATATTGTACTCATGCGTTAGATGTAGTATATAGCTGATCATGTGCAAGTTTTGTATTTCGCATTATTCCACTGCCCTATGTTTGTAATTGATGGTATTCTATATGTAAGATATAAAATTTGGCATTATTCTGGCTCTCTTCTGCACGAAGTGCAGGTGATAAAACCAAAAGAAGAATTATGGGAGGTAACTACTGTAATTTTGTCATGAATTATGCTGTTTCAAAGTTGAATAGTTACATTGTGTTACAATGCTAAATTAGATAGAGTTTAAACTCTATGGCTATAAGTTTAAAGGCATTTCCCTCTTGTTAAGATGCATCATTGTCACTAATATGTATGAAGTTAAAATGAATTATATGCCTTTATATTTTACGAAAGGTTCGCTGGAGGCCCGTTCCAAGTGATCTATTTCCGCCATTTCAAATTAGCAGCAAACCTATTGAAGGTGCCACGCTTGCACCCAAGCATCAAGGTACTGCAAGCCTTCTACCTTCGAAGGACATATTCTTTATTAATTTTTATACTTTACTTGCATGTAGCTAAACCAGCTGTCTATCGACCTCCTGGAGCTAGGGGGGCTAAATCTAGAATTAAATTGGTTGGTAATAACATTGTTTAATAAGAGAATACTATCAGTTACTAAGACGAATTTATTTTATTTTATAGCACGACGATCAAGAATTCACTCTTTCATCAAATGCAAAAGATGGTAAGTGATTATTACGATAACTGCCAGATAATAAAATGTTTTACTCGTCTACTTTAACCATAGGTGTGTTATATCGATATATTTCGATCCATTTGCTGTTAAAATATCATACACTATTTTATTTTTCAAAAATTATAGACAAGCCAGTATCTAAATCCGCGTTAAAAAACAAGAAAAAGAGAGATGCTAAAGCTAAATCTAAGGAGGTTGATTTAAATTTATCTACTCAAACAGTGTTTAAAAGTCGTATTGAAAAGCTTACATGTTTTATATTATTAGTTTAGATAAATTAATATTGATAACAATTTCTAGAGTACTAGTAATAGTGAAGCTGCAGGTAATCAAAATGTTAGTGGTCAAGCACCAGCATTAAAAAATTCATCCTCCCTGCGTCAGCAAGAGAACCAGAAAAAGCTTAAAAATCTGCAAAGGGTTAGACGCTGAACTTAATAAGCTATTGTTGGATAGAAATGGAATTACTGAACTGTAACTGTAAGCTTTGTACGGTATTATAGAAACTACGCCAGATAGAAAACCTTAAGGAGCAACAGAGTGAAGGAAAAAAGCTTGAAGCAAATCAGGTAAAATTCCGAATACACTGATAATATAACTACCAGTTCTTATACTTAACTTAATCTTCTGAGCAATAATTAATTTTTATATACGCTTACTTGAAGATAGTAAAGGATCTCATGATCGACTTACTATTTTTTAGCGCCGTCTACATTTTTCAGCTACTGTAACTTATAAATCTGATTGAATTTCGAATGATCATGCTTATTTGTACTCAGACTACAAAAATGCATTGTTGCTAGCTATTATAATTTTCGTTGCTACTGATATAAAAATCCCTTGAAATTTTTTATTCCAGGTAGAAAAATTGCAACTAGAAACTGAAATCAGGCGTGAGATCGAGATGCTGAAACTATCGTAAATTATCTTCTATTGATATCATTCAACAGTTTTCATAAATTGAATCGAATGAAGATAATAAAATTTTATTAATTTTAATACAGAATGAAAACATTGATATATCTAAAACGATCATCAGTTTTAACCAGTTTATGAACAGTTCTTTAACAGCACATCCACGGTGAATAGTACAATTACATCATTCCTTATATACAATACAGTTATGGGGAATTGTATCAGTGATATCTACTGCTTCTACTTGAGGTACGTTGGCGACGATAGTCAGAATAAGGCGATCTCGATCTCGATCTTGCGCGTTTAGAATGTGATCGCGGGCTTCGTGAATTTGATATATCGGGTGAACGAGAATCGCCAAGCCTTTTCTTTTTATGACCAATTTCCTGTAATATAGTGCATTGAGACAGTAAACTACTATAATACGAAAGTTTCACTTTTACAGTACAGTATAATGCAATTGTCAGAGCAGCTATAATCACTGATAATAGCAGGATACCATGCTACTTCTTTAAGTACCAATTTGAAACTAACCTGTTTCAGTTGATCGCGGTACTGATCACATTGTTGTTCAATTGTCAATCCTTTTTGTCTGTGACGTCGACCACTTTCTAAATCTGACCGATAATCCATGATTTTAACCTGTAGTCAATAAATGAATCCATTAGTCATAAATACATCGACCAATTATACACAATTTACGATTCGCTAGTGAATGTCTAAATATGAGTATAACGTTAAAAATCTACACTCTTTGCTCTTGTATAAGCATCAGTAGTCAACTAAGCAGTGGTTATGCTTAACTTAGAAAGACCATGTACGTATATTATGCATAATAGCTAAGTAAGTTACTGTAGCATGATCAACATTACTAAAGTGGGTGCTATCAATCAAAAAATTATTTCATTAGAATATTAAAGAAAACGCTATAACACTGAATGTACAATTACGAAATGTACATGATTCCAATTGTATCCTCTATTTACGTATTAACATTAAGATTACAAGTGTTATTCATTTCTAAGATTACTTCAATCTCGCGTAATCTTCTCCTAAATTCGTCATCTCCAAAAGATGTCGATAGTTTGCTTCCCTCTTGACCTTGGTCGCCTTTAACGGATGAAGTAGTACCAGGACGACCTGTATTACTATCAATTTCCTTACGATCTGGTGTATTACTACTAAAATCTCCACGCTCCCACTTAGAATCCAAGCTGATGACAGATTCATATCCTAAATAAACCAGAACATTACGTAAAAAAGATCAAATTCAACAATGCAACAAATACAATTCACAACTTGATAGTAAATCATAGTTATGCTCATATCAGTGCATTATAAACGTGTCTTCGTACCTTTTGATGAGTTTTCATAGCTTATAGTATCATCTTGTAATGGCACACCGTCTAAATCACTATCCATTGGTACTCCGTCTAAGGAAGTATCCAGAGGAATACCGTCAATATCCTCCTCAGCCTGTGACAGTAAATGTAATCATAAATATTCATTGCTTATAATATAATTGAATATATACATAATTACAAATATTAAAACTAAGTCTATACCTTTGTCAGGCTATCATCAACTGCGGCGAAGGAAGATCTAAAATGCGAAGTTTCTTCCTGATCTTGCGTTTTCACAGAACCTAAAAAGCTCTCTTGAAGCGTTGATATAAATTCGAACGGATAAATAACCCATCCTTCCCAGGCTCTAAGACACATCATAATTCGTTTCTACAAAATATATTTAGTAAAATTACACATTAACACTTATCAAATAGTTATTAAGCAAGCAAAATACATTTCTTCGTATTATTAAAATATGGTTTACTTTAAATTGTTCCGCTCTCATTCTTCCTGTTATAGCTTCATAAGTTTTATTTAAATTTAAAAAGATTTCTGGTAATTTATTTTCGAAACTGTAAAAATAAAAAATGTAATGAAACTTTAAAATTTAGGTTGAATACATAATCTTTAAACCTTTAAATTCTGTCAATAACTTGATAATTACAATTTCCTATAATCAGAAGCATGAGGTACTTTGGCAGCGCAATTGTACAAAATATCGGAAATAAGGTATATTCTGGCGGCTTTGGAGTTTGGAGGAATAGAAAGAATGGCCAAAGAGTCTGCTATAAAGTCTACGATCTTTTCGATAGAGAATGCAATTAAAAAGAGAAGCATGCCAAATAAATTTATTAACATAAAATTGAACCAACCTCTTCAGCACCAACCGCATTTTCTAAACAAAATACCATTGCATTTGCAATACTATCTTTATCGCATGTCAATGCCTTCAGCATTTTAATTAATTTTTCTCGTCTCCTAACAATCCAAATAGTACTAATGTTAAATTTATTGATTTATCATAGGCGGAGTAGAGACTTAAAATGCAAGTTATGCTTATTAAGGGCTTAGATTTTATTGCAAAAGCGAGTACCGTACCTACTACTGAGTAAGCCTTTCTTTGACTCAGTCACGGGCTTTTCTTTCGGCTTAGGAGGTAAAGGTGGTGGTCTCCACCATGAACCCGCCTTAAACATTCTGAAATCGTCAGTTTTCCACTTGTAAGGATGGTCTCCCTAGATAATAAGAAACCATTTTAGTGCCAGATCAAATAGTGTATGTTACGGCAACAGAACTGATTTATACTAAGCAAGAGCGTACATAATACTGATAAGTTTTACCTGTAATAATGAGAACAACTTCCAGCGATAATATACATGGGAAGGGTTTTGATTATCGAATAAAAATCTAGGCAGAAAAGAAAGAAGAGTCTACTTGTTAGAAGCCACACTTTGAACTACTGCAAGTCAGTCTCCCGTAATAGCAATCAATTATTATTACTGACCTAAACTGTGGATTAGTTGTTTCACGGCCCATAAGTAATGCTTCAAACATAGGACCATAACGCATTACAAAATAAACTGTTCGATGAATTAGTCTTAGTAGTTCCCTATTTAAGATTATTTTCAAGTAAAAGTAAATAAATTAATTTATTGCTATATCGTGACAAGGCTAAAATTTTAAGATGTATAAAAAATATTGACATACTTATCTGTTGGTTTCACTACTATTACAACAGTATTGGTTAATTTCTGTTAATAAAAAGTAAAAATATCCGTGATGAATAATACTAGATAACAGTTATAGGTGATATAGCTTTACTCATTAGTAGGCAAAAATATTTCACTATTACATTTTCAGATTGAGGATCAAAGGGCATGTCTTGCTGATTTTCACCAGGTGGAGGTTTACTCAAATTGCCTTTATCATCCTTAACTTTATTAACTTGAGCATTAAACGGCAAACCAGTAGGAGGCGGAGGGATATCTTTGTTATCTCCTCTTAAATGTGCTGGGATATAAATAGGATGAGGAGGTACAGGCACAGCTTTTCCCCATCCAACATGCAATTCGTACTCCATAATTTCCTTCCCTATGGTGGACAAAAGGAGAATAATTGTGGAATTCATTTTAAAAAGGAGGAAGAACTAAAAAATTCAATTTTCGTTATAATTACTAAGCCTAACCATTTAGCGCACGTAGAGCTTTATCTCCATCGGTTCTAGTCATAAAGGCAACAAAACCACAATTCCGATTACGCTTCTTTTCTTCGTCAGTTCTTGGCCACATAATTTTGACGCTGGCAAGTGCACCGTACTCGCCAAATAATTTGCATAAATAATCCTCATCAATCTGGTAGATGATAACTTATAGTATCAGCATGCTTATCAATTGCGATTTTTTTCAATTACATAACGAACGGTTGCGATCCTTACAGATGGATTTAAGTTGCCGACGTAGAGATTTGTGGTATTAGGGTCTCCGGTATCATAAGAACCATATCCTGGAATTTCCTCTGTGGATAGGTTTATTATATTTTTTGTAGTAAATTAGTATCTGTATATTTTCTATGGTACATCCAGTATACAGTAGTATAATTACACATGATATCATTAATTGTTATTAATAGCTATAGTTAGCATGAAATAAACCATTAACGTATTCATTTTTAGACAGAGTACCTTTGACAACTGGATCCGATGTAGATGAAGTAGAAGAGATTTCCTTTCTGACTTTGTGACGAATTTCACGCTCCTGCTGAGCCCTAAGTAGTATGTGTCAATATAGCATTGAAATGTAACGTAGCTGCACTACGAAGTATTCTAGCAATAAAGGCTGCGTACTTAAGGTTATATTATGAGCAAAAACTAAAAATTGTTTATTACCTTTTAAGTTCTTCCTTAAACAATTCCAAATTACTTTTTTTCTTTTCTTTTTCTTTTTTCTTACTAATAGCAACCTAATTTAATGTTGATGCACGCGTAAGATAAAACGTCAATGGCTCTCGTAGTTGATAACATTTAATATAAAAACAATCCACTTTCAACTACCGTCTTATTAGGAGATGGTTCAGGAGCAGACACAGGTGTTGACTTTTTTAACATTGCTTCTAATTTTGGTGTTTTATATTGCTTATTTTTAGTTTCTTCATCTTCTGCAGAAAGTACGCGTATATGGAAAAAGGAAAAACGGCAGTGACAACATGTACTTAAATCATATCTTACGTTAAGATAAGGTACTAAAGAGAAATTCTATAGCAATAGGCCAATTGATTATCTATCAATGTTACAATGCAAAATAACATCCTGAAGATAGGAGGCATTTTTACTATGATCTAACACAGGAGTTAGTATCAGGCATAACATTATTTACACTATAGAGGTAGTATCAATCTAAGATTTACAATACTGTATGTTCAGTGCAGTCCAGGCAATCAAACTTACTTTTGCTCGTGTTGCTAGTACCGCCCTTAACAAAAGTTTTGACCTGAGAGTTTGATTCATTAAAGGACGAAATAAAGCTGGCATAAGCTTCAGCTGCAGCTTCCTCATCCATCTGCAAGAAAGTTTTCATTACAAATTAGTGCGTTTGACGAACTGTTTTTACCTCTGAGTTGACAATAATAGTTCTTCAATCATTTTTGACTTAACTTGACATTAATCATTAGAAAACGCTATTCAGTATATGGGCGATTTACGAAAGCTATCCTTTCTAATTTATACTAGTATTTAAGTACTCTTATACTGTATTACCGCTTTTGGCGTACAAAGTATACGAGTATATGTCTACGAAAGCGAATTCATGTCTCTACGCATAAAAACTATTATCAATTATGGAGAATCGCTTGATGAGTTGTCAATGCATCCAGTACAGAATTGAAGATAGATTAATGTTAATATACCACATTGCAGTTGATGTATTGTCGACTACAGCTAATGTTGTATATCTATACCTGAATGTATCGTTAGCATAGACGTATTGTAATCAATTTGATTAGCACCAGATGAATTAGTTGACCAGGTTGGTCGTTAACCATCTGATGAATTTATTCAAATTGTACCTTTTTCTTTGCTTCCAATTGTTCTTTCTTATTTTTAGCGACATTTTTAACACCACCGACTCCAAATGTTCCTGATTCGAATGCTTTTAACTTACTTTGTGACATTTTCTACAATAGCCAAGAGAAGAAATGTTACAACCTACAAAAGATGAAACCACTCTCCAAGTATACAAGCATGACATAGTATCATTTTGATGATTCAATTAGCGGCAATATCCTAATACGTCGTATGCTATGGATTTTTCCTTTCATTAGCAAATGGTGATGAATGTTAGGAAATTATCAGCAAGTAAGATTGATATCATTTATTCATTTACTACTGTATACCATGGACTACTGCATCGATCGAGTACTGTAATCTATGACGAGACGTGTCGACATTATGTGCTTCTATTCGTTCCATACTGTAAATCATGGACATGAACATTACTGAAATAAGCAGTAGTCGATAGAATTGCTTTTCCTTGTGAGTCGATTGTGTCCTGGTCGAAATTCGGAAAGTGGGGTTAGTGATTGGTAGCCATTGAAAGGTGGACTTTTCAATTTTAGCACTAGTGTTGTGCAATCATAGTCCAAACTACTGTACCCTAGTCAGTAGTGTCCAACATGCAAAATGTGACTGTCGAATAACTGCTTCTCGATTTCTACTGTACTATACTACACAGGTAAACGGTAGAAGCAATGCTAGGCTGTATCGATTCAACTACTAATCGTTTTAGCCTATATCGACGAGATGAAGTGATTGATTTCCCCCCCCCCCCACTACAAGGAAAAGAAAGATCATTCAACATTCAATGTACTGAGGATAATTTAGGATATCACTGCACTAGCTTGCCTCCGGTAGTCCACCAATCGCTTTGGCATTTTCTTGAGCTGCAATGGTCATAACTCAATGCAATATTGTGGTCCAAGGATGTTTTTTAGCTCTATTTCTTGAATAATTTTATAACATAGAATCAATTGAACGTTACCTCTAAAGAATTGGGGGCTAAATCAGTCTGTTTAAGGCCCCATGGCAATTGTTTAGAATGATTTTCATCCATTTTGAAAGGCCGACATCCAGAACGATTTCACTAGTGCAAGGTTCCGCTCTGAGTCTGACATCCAACTTCAACGCAGACTCAATATGGGATCAGCGACAGTACGCGCGTCATACGGTACAGAAGGAGAAAATGTCAGTCGCTTCACCATCCACAACCGCGACACGCATACTGTACCTATAGTAGTTCAGACATGTATGGGTGGTTACTGGTACAGTACCAGTGTCAGTACCGTACAGTACAGGACTGCGTTTCTAGTGTATGGACTGTACACTGTAGGCTACAGTACGATCCATCGGTTTTACAGTCCCAGCACTGGATTACAGTACAGTGTACTGTACCGACTCGCCTCAAGTGAGACCCAGCTACCATGGAGATAGAAGGAAAAATCCTTCTATCTCCATCATTGCTACAGCCATGAACTACCAATTAAAAATGATCTTTTTTTCAAGTGAATAGTCCATACTACACAGTATGGGTTCTGTTAAGCACTCAATAAGCGACTAATTTCTTGTCAAAGTCTGTGGTTTAGTCATGACTGCATAGACTACTAGATTAGGCGATACAGCTGTAGTCAAGATCGACTCCGTCATGGGGTTCACAAACGTCGAGAACTTGGTCCAAAAACGTAGCAGAAAATCCATACTTTTCCTAGATCTTCATGCTGCTTTCAGGCACTCAGAAAAGAGTTGTCTCTCTTACAGAACATGTACACTTATCAATCATGTTTTATTCATCATTATCAGCCTCGCTTTCTTGATCGTCCATAGCTGTATCGACAGTAAAAGTGCGACCATAAGCTCAAAGTGCCCATTGGGTTAGCCGCTTGCAGCGACAGACCCTTACAGTGCATACCACCATTGTACTGTAAAACGACAATACTGTACTGTAGGGAGTGCACTGTAGAAAGGCAACAGTTGCCTACGCAATTCAGTCAGAATAAACTATAATTTACTATAGATCGAAAAGACCGTCATGTCCACTACTCTCAGGCTAGCAAGCTGACTAATCTTCTTGACCGCAGCCAGTTAGCTTAGTTACGCCATTAGGTGCACCGGTGGATGCAGTTGGAGCTGCTACTTTCCCTTGCAGTACGAATGAGCCGACGAAAATTACAGATCGCAAAGGAGAAATCAAAATACAAATGGTAGAGTGCCAAGGAAGAATCTATAAATTAGATTAGATAGATTAAAACATTGCTTATCAGTTGTCGTCATAATGAAATTGAATAGATAAAATAAATTGATGTAGAGTCTACTTGTCATCATGCATTTTTCTAACACCATTAGTATCGATTAAAGTCATCTCAACGCGAGAAAATACGTCAATTTATCTCATTGACGCAAACTACTGAAAAAGCTGCAATTCATTGCCTATCAGCACATGATTGGAAATTAGAAGCTGCCATCGATGATTATTATCAATATCCTGACAAATATTCCTCAACCAGAAGATCAGCAGCAATCGATCAAAAACGCCTAGGTACCATTTTTGATCGTTATAAAGATCCTAATGAAGAAGATAAAATTTTAGAAGATGGTATCTTTCGATTTTGTGAGGACTTACAACTCGATCCTGTTGGTCAGCCTGTCTTACTTATTGCATGGAAATTTAAAGCTCAAACTCAATGTATCTTTACCAAGAGGGAATTTATGACTGGAATGACTGAATTAGGGTCTGTACATATCTGTTATTCTAACAAAATGCCTACATTAGCTTGGATTCTTCCTCTTATCCTCTCATCGATTACGATAAATTACAACAATCTTAAACAATATTCTACAATCTCTTTACTCAATACAGTCATTACTTAACTATCCTTAGATCGCATAAAATAAAAATGAATATCGATTGTGATAGTTTTACTCATACTTACCACTACCTTTTCAGTGCTTGCCCGATTAGTCTACAGTACGTAGTATATTGATTCCAATCAACGAATGAATGAAACGAATTCAATAGCATATCATGATAACGTATACGGATTGCCGTATTGTAACAAATCATAAACTACTCTTTGCCATGTTGTTGCTATCGTGTCAATGGACAATTTATCCATGCATTCAGTATTAGCTATGGTGTACGTAAATAACCATCACCTACATGGTGTAGAATATCCCTTCTTGAACATATCGAGTAAAAGCTAAAATTAACGTAGTGACAAAAAACATGATGATAATTCATCCGAATGAACAAGTAGTAGAATTATTGAACTAAAAACGGTACTTATGATAATACACTTATAGTACGTAAGTCATCGAGCTACCTTAAAATTATATTATATACAGCCTGGGATTCGATCGTTTAGCAATTAATCTGTACCTACTATCCACTTATAAATATATTATAGTAAGTACCTAAATCTACTGCAGATTATGCTATAGTTAGTTATATCTGTAACAAATTGAGAGTTTTTACACATACCAAGCCATGAACCAGATACTTCTGGTACATTATTGTAAGCGCTACTTTAACTTTTCCAAGACTCATCAATAAATACAATTTATCAAGCCAAAAGTCCAATAATGCAAAGGCAACTAAATTGTAATATGCAACTGAACTAAAGAAGTTTTTATACCTTATACATAATAGATACTGTCTGTACTACATATTGTTGAATCTGATTTAAACTTGGTTCATTCAATTTATATTTCCTAACATCTCTTTTCTATCTACTCATAGATGTGATTCTATTGAAAAATTGAAAAATCAAATTAATAATTTAGAAGCTGAAATACAAGATTCAGTAAAATTTAAGGAATTTTATCAATTTACATTTGGTTTTGGTAAGAATCCGCAACAGCGAGGAATGGGTATGCTCACAATTAATAAGCATTTACTAAGACATTTTATACGCATAGAATCCCGATGATTAAAATCAACATCATACTTACCAAGCGTATACAGATATGAGTTGTGCATGATAGACTACGTCAAGTTGAGTATTACGTCCATTATTTTTATTTGTTTTGCTATAATTTAGGATAGTGTCGTGGTAAAAATAGTGAATGTAGGTAGCCATATGAAGTGGTTATTGTCGTTAGAAAGTAGGTTCTTGGTTTGCCTAAAGTAGCAATAGATTATATATATAGGGCAATAGTGTGCGTATTCCCTAAGCTGTACAATGTACACTGTAAGGTCACAGCCTACTAAAAGAAAACCTAGATAATCGTCTAGTAGTCTATGCCTGTATGGTACAGTGTACATTATAGTAATTTGTACCATGCTATTACACGTTACTCTTTCTTTTTTCACAAACCTTTGCCGATGGGAAACTGCTGATTGACCATCTAGACAACTCTTACCGTGTTTTGCCTATATACGAGTAAACCTACTAGTCTGTAAAAGTATATTTTATATCAGCTACAAGTGGTAATACAACAGTATTGAGGTTAAATTTTACACATCCATTGGATCTTTGATTACCATACGACCGTATAGTAAGACTGAAAAAATCTTAAATACACATTTATTAAGTTATTTCGCTGCTACTACAGCGAGATTTTCATCCCAAGTTTTTCATACCATATTAATACAAATAGCAAATTCAAACTGCAATAAATCAATACTTTCCTAATCTTGTTTCTTAGAATTAAATACAGCAATTGCGTATTGGAATTTAATTTTAAAGGAGAGATTTAAAGCTCTTGACCTATGGTGTGACTTTTTAAAGGTATTGTATGACATCAAAAATTTCTTAATACTAATGATTGACCGGTATGTCTAGGAAAGCTATATCCAAAATATTACATTTATATTTCATTTACGTTATTGTAACAAAGTTTGTTTAATGCAATTTTAGGATATAGTTAAAGCATGTAGGTAAAATGCAGCATTACCTCCATTATGTGTGTAAAATTACTGTATATTTGCTATTGACAGGAACATTATAAGCGCTCAATACCGAAGGATACGTGGAATTTATTACTTGATTTTGTTCTAACAATTAAAGAAGACTTATCAAATTATGATGAAGACGGTAATGTAAAAATTTTCTCTAGCTCCTTATGGTGCCGTATTTAAATTTGTTATCAATACCAATTTCACTCTACTGTAGGTGCCTGGCCGGTGGTTATTGACGAATTTGTTGAATATGCAAAGCCAAAAATCGCTTCACGGTTAAAGTCAACTGTAGTCTAACTAGAATCGAGTGAGCGTATCCGTTTAAGTCATTTGTTACGATTATATTACTTATTAATCTATGGACATTTGTCAGAATAGCACCTTCTATCTTTCATGAGATTGTCTGCTGGAAAATCCAAGCCTGGGCTACTGATTACTTATTATCTAGTGTTATACTATTTTCCGTATCGATCTAACATCGTCGTTGTACGTTTTTCTTGGATTCAACATAACATTTTTGGCACTTTTGGTGTGACCTCGGTCGTCTACAGTGTATTACTTTCACAGTTGCGCTGCTGGTACATGTTAATAATAAACTCAGCAGCGGTGTTAATATTTCAAAATAAACAAGTAAACACCTTATTAATGTTTTATTTTACGAAATATCAAATTTGTACAAAATAAAAACCCTTCTCGACTGTTGAATTTATCTCATGACTAGTTAAATAAAAAGTACACATTTTTACTTAAATTCAGAGTCATGGTTTTAACTACGATTACAACAACATCATCAATTAATAATTACACTATAACCTTAGTCCTACAATTATACAAATTTTAATACCGAATTAAATTTTAAGGATTTAAAACCATCGATTTGACGTTTACCTTTTGCGTGCAACAGAATCATAGTGAAATTACTGCCATACTATTAGTAATTATAATTATAATCGTAGAATTTCAGATTTCTCTTTTAGTTCACACGATGGCGAAGTAATAAGGTAGAAATCACTACAAGTGCCAATCTTATTCATGATTGTGATACTTTAATTAATGATGCTAGCGTCATTAAGAGAGAGCCTCGATATCCATATCTGTGCACAAACACACTATAAGACAAGACATCGGTCATCGAAGAAGAAAAAAAACACAGATTGCTGTATTAATTTCATTTTCGAATGATAAGAAATTATTCTCCATGGAAACCGGAGCGTAAATCATTCTTTTCAATCTTATCGAAATATTTTCGGGCATTTTTTATATTGATCAGGAGGGCCGTCGATGCTAGAAGATGTTACAATGAATAACCATAAATAAAAATTAAACCTAATTTGAAGTACAGTAGAATTTGGTGACATAAACTGCAAGTTATAAATACTTGCGCATATATGCCCATCGAACGGAGTTAGAAGTATATCAATTAATTTCATTTAATTAATTATCAGCGTGTCCAATTTACTTACGGATGGCAATATCGCTAATGACTACCATTACAAATGTATTGTTGGTAAATTCTTCGACGTAAGCAGCAAATTCCGAATTACGAACTTCCATGCTTTGAAAATTTGACTGCATTTTACTATAATTGTGGGAAAAAAATACGTCAGCACTTAACATACACTCTCTTCACGATAATTATCAATACACCACTTATTGTACAGTATGATAGCATTGAAGCAAGACGCAAGCGTATATCATACAACACTTCCTTACTACCAACATTGTCCTATACAGAATTATCAATTTTATTTGTCAGCGGATTTATGAAAAAGCAACATACCTGCAACTTAATTTAAACTGTTTAATAATATTACTAATTTTTTCAAATCTGTGAATATCATGATGCTGCTTGACTTGGCAATGAGCAATAACCTTAATAAAATTGTAATTAATAGCTTTAGCATAACAAAGATGATAATGAAGTGAAACGTATCACAACCAACCAGGAACGTTGCTTTTTCAAACAGTAAAACTTCATCGGCTTCCAAAATTTCAGTAAATTTCTTTAGATTATTTTCAAGATTAGAAATATTCGGTATTAACAGATATACAATAGAAGACCATGCCTGAAATGAATTGAATTGCATACCTTGAGGAATAACTTCAATTTAATTTTACTTGAATACGATTAAATATATATGAAAGCAAAAATGCACCTTATATAATGTTTCATCCCAGATAGACGTTCGGAAACAAGTGCACTCTAGAGGTCTCGATAGCCTCTTCAAGTCTTCTTCTCTTTCACGAAAGATCTAAGGCGAGGCAGTGATAAACAGATATTTTACTTTTTATTTCGAAGGATTTAGTTATGAATTTATTAATTAACAGGTCTATAACTATTTTTCAATGTAATTTACCGCTTCTCTCTGATCTTCTTGTACTAGATCCATTTTATGAATTAAACAAAATATTCTGGCTTGTGGTGAATTTTGCAAGATTGCCTCTAAGCATGTCTGATAATAATGCATGTCTTTTTCTAACTCGCTGCTTTCAACGTCAAATACGTAAATTAAAACTTCTACGTTACGAAATATGTTATCACGTTGACTAGTAAAATAATTTTCCATAAACGCTTCTTGTCTATAACAAACATAATATGATTACACGCGTTAGAATTTTCAACATTCTCGTCTACGGTCAATATGTAACATAAATGGATACTACAAGTAAATATTTTTCATTATAAGCATTCACATCATTGACAGTGTCAACATCACTGTTAGTGTCTTTGGTTCTCCATATACAGTACAGTACCCATATCATATCGAATCAAGAATAAAAGTTTGTACATGATGTATTGAACTACCTCTACGATAGTACATTTTATTGAAATACGTAGATGATAACAAAACAATTTATAAAACTGATTCATCCTTACCCTCCACAATCCCAGATATTTAGTACTAGGTTACCAAGAAAGCGTACATGAGAGTGTTCTACATCAACTGAAATCACGGCAAAAAAAGTATATACAGTATATTAGTGCCATTACTGAAGCATAACAGCAGTACTTATTATCACCCTAAACGTAATGGCTATTTTAGGTGAAATTTATAAAATTTTCTCAATCTTGTGTGTACAGATATATACAGATGTATGTTATCATAATTATGCTAATACAGTCAGGTGAAATTAAATGAAGATAACGCAAACTTGATAGGCAAAACTGAATATTTTTTTTATTCATGAGGAAAGAATTGACTTACTAGTAGCTCCAAGACGTCTTGTGTCGCGAGCGATATAATTTGCGAATATGATTGACCTCATGCTCGTCTTGCCAGACTCGCTCTTACCCATCAGTAATACCTGTTTATCGGCAATAAAATAGAGCAAAGTGCTGATTAAGCCTACATATATAGTAATGCTACTATCAACGTATATGTGAAATACGTTGTCATGTTTACTGTATATCTATTTCAATTATGTAGCGACACTATATTAAACATTTCAATTTCATAATATTATAATGTTATCCACTCAACGATATCATTGCTAACCACTGCAAGATGTCTATTGCTCCATCGGCTGCTGTGAAATTAATACTGTACTCAAATCCTTTTCAACTATCTTATAAAGTACTTAAAAATATTGATTACAAAATGATAAGGATTCAATGAAGAACGATTCGATCTTACAATAAAAGTAAGAACTACTTTGAGAACAGATGATATTGCTAAAGAATAAGCTCATCCAAGTTAGTAAAAATTGTTTCAATTTTTTTAACATGATAACGTTATGTTAGCAATGTGCTGTTTGACTCAATTTCAGTCTCTTCGATATAATGTTTCAAACTATATCATCCAATTATAATTGGATGATGTAGATTTAAAAATATACAGGACACTTGCCATCTGAATATACTCGCATGGATTATTATCTATCGTTGTACAGCTCAAGGCATGGCTTTCCGTTGAATCGGTCGGTGTTGTTGAAATGACAGTGATTACTATCCCATTTGCACCATCACTAACTACATTGTGCAGTATAGCAGTCTATCTATGCGTTCTAGATATTGTACAGTACTGTATGATAGTCCAACACACAGAGGGAAAAAGATGTATTGCTAGAGGACTTGGCCTATCATCTATGCGTATAATTAATTGATGATCTTGGACATGTATTACCAATTGTACCGTGACTTTTTATCTACATCAAACCTAAAGTTAACTTTAGTCTATCATGCTTATGAAGGATATATCGACACGTTGTGATCAGCTGTTATGGATACTTCAAGTATGGACTACAAAAGTTGAACAGCATCGAGCATGTATCATAGTACAGGATGATACAAGAAGAGATGTAGTCACTATGATCATAACGAAGTACTATTCAATTGTCCACTTGAATAGATTGATTTTGGTTAATGATATTGATTGATTGATTGAGGATATCGACTAGTGCCGATCGATTATGATCGATATTGCCAGTATCCACTACACTATTAGAACAGTATAGAGTATAGGATAACAGAGTACTTGAATGATAGAGAAAGATATCTTGCGACTGCTTGTAAATGGTCTCCTGGAAGCAATCCATTTCGCTCTCAGCATGAAAAAGTGTCTAGTATAGATATACTGGTATAAGGTGCAAACCTTCTTCTTCATGATAGCTTGACTTTATTAATCGGTGTAAAATGTTGATTGATGACCTAAAAATGATTTATAATATCCATTAAATTGCATTGCAACAGTCCAACTTGTCGCTCTTGACTAGCAAAGATTGACAACAAGTTGATGAATTATTTCATCATCATCATCATCATCAAGATAAAATTGATGTCGATCGATATTGATCCATCAACGCATAATTATGCTAAGAAAAGGCTACTTTAGTTGGCCGACATATTAACCAGACAGAGTAGACCATCAATTGGACTAGTCTACCCGTCCATCGATCAAATTGATGCCTCTATCGAGCAATAAAATGATGGATAATCATGCAATCCATTGACTTACCTCGGTCTCGCCCGGCATGAAAGTCCGTTTCTCTCACAGTCGATGAGGTACTGGTACGGACAGCTGGAAAACACTATGTATTAGTACTGTACTGGATGGCAAGTGTACAGTATAGTACAGTACAGTATTCACATGGTGCTCACATGTACAGTCCATTAGTAGGGTTAGGGTTAAGACGAATACACTGTGTTGTACTGAACCGTACAGTACAATACCGCACAGTACATTGTACAATATACTGTATGTTGTACACTGTACACTGTACCGCTATGTTTTATTTTCGTTTCCAACTCTTGGATGGCAAAGTTCTTGATCAATTATTATTATTACTAAGAGCTTCCACTGTTCTGTAGCACATTTCGTCTTTCAACTGATATTTTATAATGGACATGACGAATAGCATAATTCGATCAACTTGTATAAAAAGTTCAGCTCTCTAGCTACGTAATGGTGTTAAATATGGCCACTTTACCTTAGTTTCAGTAATATTTTTTCCCTTTTTCTACGTCTGATAAGAAAATAAACACCCCTGCAAAGTACATAGTAATTATTACTTCTAAGTGCTGAGCTAAGAATCAAGATTTCCCTTTACCTCCATGGAGTGAAAGTTTTTCTGAGCTCCGAACAAGGGAAAAGAAGGAAAGCTTATTTCCTCTTCACTTCTTGCAGCCCTACTATGAACTGAAGAAGAATACTTGGAACAAGTTGATCCTATCAACGAGACAAGTCTGCGCCATTCCACTGTCTTCGTACTCATACAAACCATACAAAACAATTACTGCAGAATAGATCATCAGATCGTAGCGATTCCATATCCTTTTACTGTTGATCAATTCATAACTGAATAATTGGTATTCAATCATTCGATATACTCGTATAGAGATCGATTATGATATGGCCAATACCCGAGGTTGCACAGTCCTAAAATTGCTAGGATTGTCAAAAACTTCCAGATTGACTTGTAATCGCCTTTAGGGTTAGGAATTACAGTAAGTTCGGAGACTAGTGGCGAATGATAACGTTTGGTTCGATTTAGTTTTAATCAAAAATAATATTCGTAGTTGAGTTAATCCTAAATAGGGAATTATAATATGAGATTAACGATTCACTTTCCTTATTGCTACGGTACTGTACGGTGTGCAACCACATAATCTACAAGCGCAATCACCTCATCAGTCTAGTATTACCTAGAAGTAAGGAATTATAATATGAGATTAACGATTCACTTTCCACATAATCCACAAAGGCAATTACCTCATCAGTCTAGTATTACCTAGAAGTAAGGGATTGCAATATGAGATTAACAATTCACTTTCCTTATTCCTACAGTACTGCACAACCACATAATCCACAAAGGCAATTACCTCATCAGTCTAGTATTACCTAGAAGTAAGGAATTGCAATATGAGATTAACGATTCACTTTCCTTATTACTACGGTACTGTACGGTGTGCAACCACATAATCTACAAGGGCAATCATCTCATCAGTCAAAGTATTACCTAGAAGCTTATCCTCGCACCGACATTCGTCAAAATAACTCCCATCGAAAACATGCAATTAGTATGCCTTCATCTTGCATGAATATTGCCATTGCCGACGCCTTCCTATGATGATAGGCAAATGGCCAAATTGTTCCTTTTGCAAGGTCAAATGATACGGTATCTCCTCCTCTACAGTATATTAGCGAGAGAGGGCTTTACATTCGAATAATCGTCATCCGAGAGTAAGTGTGTAATAAATGACTTTTTATTCAATTTTGATAACAATTTTTCGTCTTGCTATATAATATCAGTGTCAAATTGCAATAACGTACAATGTTTTCTAGTTACAATAAAATCTACGCATGAAATGTCTGAAATTGAATAATTTCCATCCATGTCATTTCAACGAGAGAAAAGTGTATATATATAGAGAGAGAGAGAGAGCAAAGTTAATAAAACATCATGACAATATGATAACAACATTGAATAGTTCCACAATATTTTTATGGTTTTCTGTTATAGAATTTCGTTTAAATCATCGTTTACGTCAGTTGCAATAATTGAAAACAATGTAAGATAATCTATCAATCCTTGAGTCTTTCGATCAATAAAACTACAGGCAAAAACAGCATCAGTTCTTGTGAAGGGAAAGAGTATACACAGGAATAATTATCATTCAATTTATGAGACTTTAAAAATAAGACTGAAGTAATCAACTAAAAAAGAAGATAAAATTCTTATCATCTCAATCTAATTAATGACTTAAAAAGAAGCTTTTCATCAATTTAAATGTACATGCTGGTACTGCTAGTGGATGCCGATTAGCCAATCTTATCCTCATTGTTTACTCTGATGTATAGCAACACTATATATATATATATTCTATATACAAAATATAAAATGCAAGTAGCGATATTATTGTAGTAAACCAGTGCCATAGTATCATCTCTTTATATCAATATTTGACTTATCATATGTGGATAATATACAAAAACTGATTCAAAACTCTACAAATAATTCAATATTATACCCTGTTCAATAGTAAATAGATGATACATTATGTTATATATAACTAAGCAAGTACAACAATTTAGAAATCAAATTAGTAGATATAATGAGATCCCCAGTAATTTTACTCTTGCAGTTTATAAAATGGAAATCACTCGAATGATCCATTTCAAAAATTTATAAACAGACGCACCAATGGGCGATTCCATTGAATCAACATCATTTTCCAATCTTGATCACCATCTCAATAGTTAGGTCAACATTAATCGTTTTCTTCTGATTTTTTCTTACGATTAAGGAAAGCAAATTTAGTCCATCGGCCAGCTTTCTTATTTTGCATTGCTTTTGATCTTATATCGATAACAGGCCCTGATATTGTATTTAAACGCTGCCTCGTGAAAACTTCATTATCATCATTAAAATCCCTTAATATACGCTCTGTATTTGTACGTGATAACTTTAATCTTGTTGCTATGAGATAACACGACAAAGAGAACAAAAATTAGGATATACGCGGTATTTATCAATCGAAATTATCCTAAAAGGCTCGAAAGTAAAGTAAAACAAGAAATGGGGAAAGATTAAAACTTTAAATATTACATTCTACTTACAAAGCGGTTTCTTCTTTTCTGTTTTTGTCGATGCTATAATTAAAGCTCGTCGTATATCTTCAGGAATTTCCAAATCTATATAAAAGTTAAAAAGTCAATAATAATATCATAATGAATTTTATAACAGTACATTCAACACTATTTTGTTACCTTCCATACTTTCAACTTCTTCACGTTCTCGAATAAAAGCATCACCCCATTCTTTCTTTCTTTCTACAGTAGCTGTTCCATATATAAATACATCATCTTTACAGCGTACTTTCCAACCCTCACTTTCCAATATTTCCTCTATTCATATGATTAAGGAAACAGCATTCAGAAAATCACAATCAAAACCTTTAATGTCTATAAAATAATTAAATTGTTATTTAAATATTACCTTCAAAAGTTTCCAGTGGAATAATATCATATTCTTCTAGATCGTAGCGTCCTTTATATACTAAATTACCTTTTGTTAATCCTCCACCATCCTAAGTACACAAACAAATACCATTAACGTTGAATATACTTTTACATTCGAACAATTTAATCTACAAGGAAACAACTCTTGTCGCAAATTTCAATCTATTTGAGAGTAATACTTGTTGTATGATTTACCTTTTTACAGCAAATTAATTGACGGTCGAATAAGAAAAACATACGATCTTTCACTTTGCCTTTCGACAATAAACGCACAGGTCCGCTATATATCAATTTGATACTTTTCATAGCCACATTATCACCCTAGAGCGTACGTAAAAAGTAAAAAATTCAATCAAGCTTGTGCAATTTTCATTGGTAACCAGATATTGACAATATAAGATTAAGCTTTTAAAAACTAACCTCCCATGCTTCGATCGACTTCTGCCAGTTTGCGATTTGCGCAATATTTTCAATTAATCTTTTCTGTTCATTTATTTTACTAGCTACACCTTTCATACGTTGGTGAGCAGCCTTTACTATACTATACTCGCTACTAGTTGGCGATGTATGCTTAAGTAGTTCCTACATGAAAAGATACCATGAAGATAAAATAATTTAAATCTACCATTTCTCTTAGCTAAATAATTATAAAATCATCCACTGCTAGACTGTAGTGGGCGATCAAGGCAATTAATTTATACAATACGCATTTACACTTATGATCACTTACTGCTAGCTGTAGGTGATATTTACAAATACGCTGGACTGGCATAACTAAAAATCCATCCATACCCAATGTACCAAGTGGATGCAGTTTGCAACACAACTAAAATTATAATAGATTGCAGATAAATGATTAGGCTTATTTCTGAACGATTTATTGATATACCAGTGTCTTCATTTGTATTTCATCGTGAAAATAGTTCAAGAACTATGGTCTTAAAAAAATTACAATGGCTACAAGAGACACGTGAAAGTTTAACCAGCTAAATTGTAATTGCAATTCAATTAAAGAACATGCCATTCTTATATTACCTCAAAAAATCGCTGATATTTCAAATTAGTGCACAATCGTCGTATTTCAGCACAGGCATTAGGATGATTTCCACAATATTCAGTATAAATACCAAAACGATCACCCTGTCATAAAAAAATTTTAAATTTATATTTAGCAAACCTTTAAGTAGATTGATATCATCTATAGGATACACTCGAAGTGATTTAATTTAGTCAATAAATCACAATCATTTAATTAGCCTACACACTAACAGCTAACAACTTACGTAATCTAAAAAACATTTGCCAATACGCGATGATATGTTGTCATTCTTTAAAACTGAAATTTCTAAATCTTTTAGAAAATCTTTCTGTAATATAAATAGATTTTCTAAATTTCCAAAAATTGTTTTAATCTGTTCTTCTGAAAACATATTGGGATGTGCTTTTGCTTCGTATAATACATCCTAAATCAAATTGTTATAATTTACATGCGTAAGTTGGTTTCTGTCATAAGACTATCGATATTATCAATGCTTTAATCTTATGATAATTAACTTGATCATGATATTAATGTCAATTTTAGACCTATTTTTAAATTCAGACCTGGATGATAAATTTAAGATATCCAACAAAATCTTTCTCGGTTTGCAATAGTTCATCAATGACTCGGCCCCTAATATAAGCTAATTTTTCAACACCTTTATCCGAGGATACGCTTGTTTTACGTTGCTTTTCGGCAACCTCTTCGGCCGCGGTTTCTTGAGCTACACGTAACTAAAAAATGATTATACAATTAATCCCATTAATTAGTTATAATGGAATTCTACTCCCTTTCCTACTTTGATTGATAGCCTATGGAAGCTGAGAAACTACTACTGCACTTTATTGAATCTATTCTAGATAGAGAATGGAGTGATACTTGCCAAATTGACTAGAGAAACTTATAGAATATTGTCTGCAAAATTTTTCATTTATGGATACTCATATAATAAGAAGCAAACAGTACACTGATAGATAGTTACCATAAAACTGTATAATTCACTTAAAATATGTCCTTACACAAACTGCTAATGATGAGACAACACCCTAATTAGTAGTAAAGAATATCCTATAGACTATATCTTGCTTACTAAAATTGAATTTTTTATTTAAGGATGATTACATATGAGTAGAAAAGGATTATAAGTTACTGCAATGACTCCTTACTCTAACAAATGAAGAAGGAAACCACCCTTCTACTTGATCTTCGTCATCGGTAATCAATTTACCATACCACCAATCTTCGTCATTAGCATCAAGTATAAGAATAATATCACCAACAAGAAATTTTAACTCATCTTCTTCATACGATACATGATCAAACATTGCTTCAGCAAAGGTTGGACCTTTTCGAGCTAATAGCTGTGCTGTTGGTTCATATGCCTAATGATCAATAAATACAATTTATGAATACATTAACAAGAAAATTTCTACGCAATCTATTTAATCCATTCATCATCCACCATTCTACACAGCGCTCAACTGTCATCAACTTTACTAGTCTATATAAAAGGATTAATTTGATTAAAAACCAAAGACCTTTATATCTAATCGAGCTTATGGATTCGATAGCAAGTTAGACTGTGTAATCCTATTAAATGTAAAAATCTTTATTCCATTAAAATGAAAGTCTACCCTTTACTTTAAAAGGTGAAATTGACGTTTATAGAGTCGAGTTTATGAACCCAATAGCAAGCTAGACTCCGTAATCCAATTAAATGTGAAAATCTTATCCCATTCAAATGAAAGACGAATATAAAAATTTTATCCCATTAAAATGAAATACGACCCTTTTAGAAGCAAAATTTACTTTAAATGAAAGAGGACTCTTCCAAAAACAAAATCTGCTTGTATAAAATCAAACTTATATAGTCAATAACAGGTTAGACTTTGTAACTCAATTAAATGTGAAAATTTCCATGCCTTATCCCAAAACGAAAAACGACTCATCCAAAAGCAAAATCTACTAATATAGAGTAGAGTTGATGAAGTATGATAGCAAATTTTACATTTTGACTATATTGAATGGAAAGCGACATAAACTCCTGAGTTTATGATTATGATTGCATTACTCCACAATTATTAATCCATCAGCCTTCCTAATACAATTGAATATTCAATCGTAAATGGATGAGAAACAATCCAACTGATTAAACTATTGAATTCAATTCAATATATTAAAGGAAATCATTATCACTGTATCCGATGAAATGCAAAAAGGTCCAAAAAAGAGACAAAGATGCTATCAATATATTGAAAACCTATTGCAACTAATTGCAACCATGTTTATAGGCGAATACATGATCTTCAATCTATCTAGGAATGACGATTAACAGTCTAAATATGATTTCTTCATGTACGCGATAGATTGTAATATGAATATAAATGAATGATATTTTAAAGCATCCCTAATAGCAGTATGAAATAATAACCCTTCCAAATCCATCCACTACCGATACTGAAAAGAATAATCCATTGAATTAGGGTACAACATAATGCCGAAAGCAAAGGTATCCTCCTTGTTGTTTGCGATAAAAGCGTAACATATGTAATATTAACTCAAATGGTAGACTAGTCAGAAAATGGAGTATTATCCCATTATTCTCAAGAGAATAACAGAACTATTTGAAGTAGAATCAAGCCTCGAGCTATGATATTGCATTTATTATTCCATTCTACATTACTGTCTAGTCATTATGTTACTGTATAGAACAAATAGTTATTGACTTGACATAAATCACTAATCACGTCAGAAGTACCATGACAGTCCTTTTAGTTGACATCTTGTCAATAACTTTGCCCATCCTATCGAAATCAAAATAGAAGATATCATCGGGTGATGATTAGTCGAAAACAGGGAATAAAGGGTTTATGGCTTATGCCATAATAACGCCATGAACTTCCTCATCAGCGAAGGAATACTCGAGTTATTGACTTGACATAAATCACTGCTCAAACCACAACCACCCATGACAACCCTTTTATGAGCGTTAAATCTGGTCAATAATTTTATCTTTCATATTGCTATTAAAATAAAAGATATCATCCAATAATGATTAGTGGAAAATAGTGGATGAAGGTTAATGGCATACTAGAGTGCTTAACTTAACATAAATCACTACTAACGTCAGAACTACCTTGACAGCCCGTTTAGTTTATATCTTATTCCCTTCATAGCCTTACCTATCCTACCGTTCTTGAAATAAACGATAGCAATCAAGGATGATTAATCATTGTAAATCAATATTTAGAAATGAAATCCGGCTAGGCTAGATTCCACTCCTTACATAATACAATCTAGCCTAAATTGATATCGTGATGAAAATGTGAGATCTATAGCTTGCAGTAAAGCGTGAGCGGACTTGTAAGAGAATTTCTCTTAGAAGTGAAAAAGAAAATCTCTTGAAAGTACCTGACGGAACGATCATTTCTTACTTTGAGTAAATCGTCAAATCCAACTTTTTTTCCGTAGTTAAATAAACACCCATTGTGAATGGAATAAGAATGGACTTCCTAAAATATTTCAATGACTATTTTTGACTAGGGTCAAAAGTTATCGGGTGTAGAATGACGAGATCTTATTACTATCGAATCATTTAAGCTTGATCTTTTCTACCCATAAGTATTCAGAAATGAAATTTAGCTAGATTAGATTATATTCCTTCGATAACGATATAGTAGCTTGAATATTAATATCGTTCTGAACATGCTGGGCCTATGGCTTGCAGTTGAATATTAACTTAATGTGTAATACTTAATAGTAGTTCATGTTGAAGATTTCAGTTTTCTTCTTGCGCTAGTATAAATTTGTTTTTTTTCTGATGGATCATGCATCCAATAGCATGTCTTTATCATAAATAGTATAATTATAAACCTAGCAGTTATCCTATCATGTCTAAATCTCTAGCCTATAATTTTTCGTCGATATGGTTTAAATGCGATCATCGATCTACACTATGCTGGTTATCGAGGCTGCTAAATAGCATAGACAGTAAATGTGCAAAGCTATGAAAAGTATATCTCCAAAGTTACGTATTATGACACTAAATTGCATTTAGTTTCAAAGAAGCAGTAATCAATACTAATGCGGCTCCTGGAGATTCTGTTTAACAATCTAGATTATTTGCTAATATTCAATATTCCAATAGAGATTCAGTACAATAGGAATGAATACAGCAACTGAATTCTAAAATTTAAAGCCGGTTATCAATTGATCTGAGCACGAAAAGTTTCTAGTATAGAATGAAATTACAGCAAATTTCAACTAATTCAAGGTTTAGCTAGCATACAGCAATCTTTCCTCCAGGTTTTCTATACAGGAGTTGAACTAAAGTTCAGAAAGAATCTTAAATTGAATGATTTAATTTATATCACGAGCATATGCCTATGCTCTATGTAGACGCACCGCGTAGGAAAGATAATAAAATGACGCAGAATAAATTATGCTCGATGGCCCTCGCATTCAAATCAACCTTGCTCTGCCAATATCGTATTAAGGCACGATGAAAGCTAATAAATACCGTAAAACCAATCATGGCCGTCTCGCTTACATGGATATTAGTTTATCAATATTGTACTAAGGCGCGTTAAAAACGACTAAAATATCGCAAAACAAATCAAGCTAAATAGCCCCTCTTACTTAAATAGATATTAGTTTACTGATATCGTACGAATTTATGGAAATGGATGATAGTGGGCTTTTCTGTAATAGAATGATGTAGTAGCATTATCAAAGCAGAAACAACGCTGACTTCGAAGATACAGTATGGAAGGCAGAAAAAAGAATAAGAGAGAATACGATGGCATGGTTTAAAAAAAAAGAGATATTTGACTACCATGATCGAAATAAATGCTGATACTACGGCAAATCTTGCCGTTGTTCTAGCATAAGATTGCTATCAAGGCAGAATATGCTTTAGGAATAATCTCTATCGGACTTTAGACGGAGAATCAATCATTGAATAAGTTACGGTAAGTGCATAATCAAATAATCATAATAATGCATGAGTTTAAGGTTAAAATTTCCATAACAACAGGAATGGAGAGAAAGACACAAAGTTTACAATCATAATAAACTAAAGTAAAAATTTATCTGTATCACTAGGATTAAATTGAAATTTTGAAATTATTCCTTCTTATACAAATAGGGATCGAACCAAAGATTTTTGGCTTTAGTCGCCGTAGATAGATGTAAATCGAGAATGGAGCAGAAAAGAAGATCAAAAACTATAAAAATAGAAAGTTTCAGTTCACAAGGAGTGGACACAGTCGCTATGCAAACAAGAATGTAAAAAAGTGTCTGGTTTAAATCATTCGATCAATTCAATTTGAATTGATGACGATACCAATATAAATGAGAAGGAAAGAAATAGACGTACGAATAGATTAATCCTTTCTAGGCACGATAAATAGGGAGGAAAGAGATCGACTAATATAATATTTTCCTTTTCAATTCGATATCAAAGAAGACATTACGATCGGTCATTATTCTGTGAAATTATTTTCGATTAGGTTAGGTTACTATTAAATGTCAAAATGATGACAAGACTACAGGACTAATTTATCATCCACATCATAAAATACTGGGAGAAAGAAAAACGAATTTGTTTTCCAGCTTATATATACATTACGATAATACTATGATCTTTAGTCGATAGGAAATGTCCGATTTCATCCACTCTATCAATTTCTTGTTTGCAACATTCATAAGGGAAAAAATCAAGCGCTATCATAGTCAATAGAGACATGATTATAGGGTAGAATAATATCCATCTATCTTTATAAAATTGGATTCGAAATGCATTACAAAATGATGGAGGAAAGTCATAGGCTAATTCCGGTTCTAATTATCCATTATTAGAATTTAATTTGATTTTTCTGTCCATGAAAAGATTACATTGGCGATTTAGAAGGCTAAATTGCCCCTAATCTACTTATTAGAATCCTTTTTAATCCATAGAATTATTAGACTATGGTCAAAATAGTTCGGACAATATAGTTTATTGTAGACAACGAGCCAAGAAAACATTTTTTCCGATAAAGATTGGATACATGGTAAAATAATAACGTAAAACCGGTTGGACACAAATATCCAAATGGATAAAAGTGTGTTTCATACTGAGAAAGAAAAAATGCCATGTCTTCCCACCCTAACACGCTCTGGTAATTTTTTTTTTTTCATCCTGATGTACAAACCTCTAAGATTGCGGTATACAGGATATAAAAAAAAAACAAATAAAGTTGGCATGTCCACTTTCCCTTATTATCGTGTCAAAATAAAACGTGATCCATTGCCAATAAAATTGTATTTCACAGATTTAAATGAAAATAAAACGATGATTCAAGGTGCTATCAGGATAGAAAGCCAGAAATCCGCTACTGATTCCAATGATGATTATTTTAGTTTTTTTTTTCTGACTATTATAAAAACGATACGACTGACGATATAAAATTCCTCCCCCCCCCCAAAAAATATTTGAAAAGTAAAATATGCGAAATGAGATTGAAAATAAAAAAAATGACTCTAGGGAAAGTAGAGTAATCTATTAATGTTTAAAATAATGACAAGGAAGCCTAATTTTTTTTCTTGAAAGCAGATGAACAAATCCAAAATGACTAGAAACGAATCAATGACTTACCATGACACTAGATGTGGATGATTTATTTAAGCTGGAATCGGAACCATAGATAGAAGCTTCCATACCCAAGTGAAATTGGCTTCTACCTTCAACAAATAAGTCGTCCCGTGTTGTCTTTTCATCATTACTATTTAGTCCAAATTCTTCTAGTAAACTGGGTGTACTTTTATTCAGTTGACATGTGGCAAGAAGTGCTTTACGACTATTACTTGGACTATCGATGGAATGGTCTAAATCTTCTCGATGAAGTTGAGATGGTTGTTGTTGTGGTTGCAGTGGCTGGAGTGATGATGATGATGCTGGTTGTGATGCTGTTAACGATAATGATTGTTGTTGCTGCTGTTGCTGATAACTTGTTAGAACATCCATATCAGGACTAGATAATGGACTGATATAATCGTGATGATGATTTAATTCTAAATGTAAAGAAGACGAGGATGATACCGAACTTGTCGATGGTAACTGTTGGCCTTGCTGTTGTTGTTGCGATGGCTGCTGTTGTGACAGGCGATGCGATGACGGATATCCAGCTGATGGCAATGGTGATGATCCTGTATTATCATAAATCGGATTAATACCTTGAGAAGAGGCTCCTGACGATGAATAATTATTAGTATAGTGGCGATCTGGCGATGATGTCCTATTGGCCATATTAGCGGTGGCAGAATTGAAGGTATGAGAACGACTTCGTGGTGGACTTCGTCGTCCTTCATGATAGCTACCGCATCTGGGTAAAGCATAATTTGTATTACCATTACTGTTGCTAACACCAATATTATTATTGAGAGTCGCATTATTGCCAGCATTGATATTGCTATTGCTACTATTGCTATTGATATTATTAGTAGAAGTGATATTGTTGGCCATCGGATTAAGCGATGATGAAGGCGTTGGTGGTGGCTGTACCGATGACGATGGCATTGGTCCATTAGCATAAGGATTTACGCGTTGATATGGAGCTTGTCCTAATGTTGAATGTAACGGTGTTATATTTGGCTGTTGTTGCTGTTGGACAGTAGACGATGATGGATTCCAATCTCGGCGTATGGTTACATTATCTTCTAAATCATTTATCGTCGTTGATGGATATTCTCGTGGTGGTGTTGTCGGAACGCTATTATTATTACTACTTGTAGGACTTGAATTATTATTATTATTTAATGACGGTGACGGCGATACTGATTGAAGTTGTCCTGGAAATAATGATGGTGGATGATTAGTCGTGGGTGAATTAACATTACTATTGGATGTCGATGATGTAGAATATTGACGTTGGCCTGAATTAGTCATGGGCTTGGGAATAAGGTAAAGTGATGAAGTAAATACTTTCTTTTGAGGTAGTGGCGAAGCATCTTGACTTTTACAATTTGGAATTCCATTGTCGTCGTTATTGCCGGTACTGATATTATTGCTGCTACTGCTATTACCACTGCCACTGCTACTGCTATGAAGATTGCGATTTGTTGTTGTTGAAGTGGATTTATTATTCGTATAGGAATCCGATGTTCGACGAGAGCCACTTTGTTGTGATGGCTGTGATTGCGATTGCGGTAGTTGCGGTTGCGACGATGATGGAGAGGAAGCCGATGATGTCTGGCTTTGTTGTGGTGGCTGTGATTGCGGTTGTGGTGGTGATGGTGGTATGATGGATGTAATCGACGGAGAAGATGCCGATGATGGCATTGGATGATCGACATTTTTATTCTCTACACTGGTAGTCACTTTTTGTGTAGTTGGTTGATAACTAAGGTGAGTTCGAACACCAGTGCTAGTCGATGTTGTCGTTGTTATGGAAGAAGAAGATGTTGAAGTCGTTGTCGTGGTGGTTAATCCGTTATTATTATTCTCTTCATGATAATGATGTCCTTTTTGTCCAAGGGTTAAGTTATCCGATCCACAACTGACTTCCAATTCGATGGAGCCATCATCTAAGCTAGTAATGGTGATGGGTTTCAGATTTTTATGTGGCACAATATGATGACTAACGGATGTATTAAGTGTGGTTGGGCGTGCAGTTACTTCCACTACTTTTAAATCATTTTTTCGATTGGTAGTAGGAGTTGAGTGATGAAGAGAATGAGAAGAAGAAGGATGATGATGATGAAGATGTTGAATATGCGATGATGATGGCGATTGAGACAGTGGCTGTTGTTGCTGTTGTTGATTATATTGTGAAGAATGATAAGAATTATAATGATGATGGTGAGAAAATGTCGATGATGACGATGGTGGCTGTTGAGGATGGTAATGTAGTTGTGATGGCGATGACGATAGCGATGCTTGAGATGGTTGTGATCCATAGTGATGATGTTGTTGTTGATGGAAAGAATGATGAGAATTGTAAAGATGGCCAGAACTATTTCGATTAATTCCAATTGGATTGCTATAACTCTGATTGACATGATTATTATAATTGGGATTAACGTTATAGCTATTGCTATTGCCTGCTGGATTGACTGAAATAGTATTATTATTATCATAATGATACCGTGATATATTAGGAGAATGATGATAATGGCTGTGATTTACATCATTGATTTCATCATGATTGACGATATTACCAGGTGTGGTATTGCGTCCATAATTTAAATTATTAGGATGATGATCTTGTTGTGGTGGACAACGCGTGATATAACCTGATCGAGCCGATGTCGACTTCATGTTGTATAGCAGTTGTTATTGATTTGAGAAATCAAAGTACCTTCACGTCGTAAAGATGGATCGGTTCTCCGATCAACAGGATGATTAGACCGATTTCCAATGATGGATCTATGAACAAGATGGACAAGAATAGAATAGAAGTAGACACACACAGGAAAAAAAAAAGAAATAAATTTCAGAATTGGCTACAATCGATTGATGAACAGGAAGAAATCTTCTTCACTTGACAAGGATAAATGATAGTAGCGTCGAAAGCGATAAATGATCGATTCGTCTATTCCTTGTTGTCGTTCTAATAGTTGCGGTTGTTTTCTTTGTTGCGTATTATCGATCAATCAAATGAACCATCCTATCGGATGAATTAGTAATAGTGATAGAGATAGTGTTGGCTGTCTTAGCGATACTGTTACCCTTTCCTACTGCTTGAAATTATGATGAGGATGATCGTTAAAATAAGAGATGGCAATCGCCAATCGGATTAGATAAATGATAATAACAAGGTGGCGATGTCAGATTGTCACCTTGTGATCCAACCGTAATTGGATGGCCAACAGCGAGATTATGGATACGCTGGCGCTGTTACAACTTATTATACGGATTTTCTATTATAAAGATGGACTATTGTTGAGTTGATGGACATGGTGATTAACATAATGATGATGGTGCCAACCAGTAGAATAGTCTAGGCTAGGTTGGGTGTTTGCGATCTTATCCAATCGATGATTTATGTTATTGTCCAACTTGATTAAATGATAATTTATTGTTATGATTGTTAGCCAATGTAATTATTACTCTTTTTTCTATCATTAATATCAATTAACTCATCAATATGAAGAATGGAAGGATGATCCTTGTTGTCCATCGCATAATCATCATCATAACTGTTATTCTTATTTTTTTATTATTACAATCATTACTGTCGTCATCTCCTAACATTACCATAGGGATAGCATTATCATCATAAGCATCATCATGTCGAGATCAATACAATCATTGAAATGATTGAGACAGTCTGAATATGGAGGCTATCATATTTGAGTACAGGAATAGGGGATAATATTGGGGTCAAATTGTTCTTATTTCAGTTATCATAGCATAATCCTATTTCAACTGAAAGTTTCAATTTTAGCAATAATTCATACGAGCATACCAATAGTCGCCTAGAATAAATTCAATCACGTCTACTTCCTATCGCATCTGGATAGCCTTCATAATCCATTCAAAATTCACATATCAATCAGAATGGTGCGGGCTATTTAATGTTACTAAAGTTCAATGCTTATTTGAAAATCTTATCTGCTTGATAACTTGACTTTGACTATCTCGACAGAATGAGCAATTTATTGTCGTTGTTATCCTTGTCGGTACATTAAATATATACTTGGTACGATGACTATTTTAAATGAAGGATAACCATGGGTAAATTACCAGCGTAATTTATGACAACGAGTTTGCTTTGCATGGCATTATTCTCCACCCTTTTATCATGTTCAACGTAATATCGACGTACAACACATCGTATGTTGACCGTAAAATAGGATAATAGTCAACTTGAGAAGAATTTTGAAATATCTTTTAATCGTCACTCCATTCTACTATTTTAATTGATAGACACACCTATTGTTGAATTGATTTAATAATCTTTATTTGAATTAAAAATACTTTAGAAAGTTGGTGCCAATCTAAATTGATTGTTACAGGACGAATGTTCAAATTTTGGGCCTTCCTTACATGCAAATATCATCAATCAGTCGTTGCTTTATCATTTAAAAATACCTTCCTCTCTTGCCTACTGGCTATCAAGATGATGCAGTATTTTTACTTGGCTTTATTCATCGGAGTATTACAGCTAGATGGAGGAAACAATTCACTACTGAAAGATTTTAAATCAATTTAGATAAAAACAAAGGAAATTGAAATCCAATTTTAGCGTTATCTTCTACATTACCGTGATTTATACTATTTCAATTCAGGTTATAATAAGACTGGTAATCATTGCTACTATCTAAAATTAGAATCGATCATTCGTCGTTGTCAATCTTTGCGTGACAGACGAAGATGTGAACAGGTAATAATTTTGTTGTTATATTGTTTTCAGGTTGGTAGGCAGGGAAGTAAGTTAGTTCGAACAGCGCGATAAATCAACTTACTTTAGCATCCAACAGCATTTGTATATTATTCCATTTTTCTTTTTCCTTCAACCACTAATCAAACAAATAGCATTCTACAACTCAAATAGTTTGCTACACTATTCAAATCGCAATGATGGACATCATCAGTGTCTCCCTTCCCCCACTTTCCTCGTACGATCATGCTTGAACAAAGGATTAGTTGTTATTTAAAATAAATATTTTTCCATGAATAAATATCTATTTAATTTGAAGAGGGGATGATAAAAAATAATTTATCCTGTGTTAAATTTATTCTATCTATAGCTCGATCCCACACAGATCAATAGATTGATGTATACATAGTACATGTATTTCATATTTCATTGAAAAAATATCAAATAATTTGGATTAAATTACCGAATCAAATGTTATGAGAGAAAGGAATATATTCTTTATTATACAGATTTGTCGGTAGATAAATTTTAATCTTATCAGTCCAATTTTTTTTATCTCTAACCGTTAACTAGATAAGAAATAAAATTAAATGGGATATTGTTTATTAATTGTTTCTTCTTGTCCTTTTAGTTATTACCAATCTTAATTTGATTATACTGCCAAGATGATGAAACGTGATGATAAAATCATTTCCACATTACATTTCTTTCCACTCATCGACGATGTCAATTCAACTCGT
Source organism: Trichoplax adhaerens (assembly GCF_000150275.1). Lineage (NCBI taxonomy): Eukaryota > Metazoa > Placozoa > Uniplacotomia > Trichoplacea > Trichoplacidae > Trichoplax > Trichoplax adhaerens. The sequence continues at coordinate 396,869 of NW_002060943.1, read as the reverse complement.
TTTTATTGTCGTCTTTATTATTCTTCCAATATTAGCAAACTATGCTTACGTATACTATTTGGGGATTTTTTCTTAATATCAATCAATAATTATATTGGATATTTTGTTATTACTAACTCTAACTTGGCTATACTGTCAAGATGATGAAACAGAGCGATGAAATTATTTCTACATCACGTTACTTTCCGTTCATCGACGATGTAAATCCAACTCATTTTAATCATTACTTTTTAATACTCTTCCATAAGTCAATTGAGCTAAACTGCTTTTTAAATTCTTCTCTTGCTATCAACTAATCATTATAATGGACATGGATCTAAATATACTATTCAACTTAATAAATAATACCGTAGCTCATAGCCATCATCCTAGAATATGTGGGTAATAGAAATATAGAGTATACAAATAGAGTATCTTATACTATCTTTAACAGCAAAATAAATTAAGGTTGCTGCAGCCTTTATCGTGTTCTTAATATAGACAGAAAACTATATGCTATTTTGGTAGCGCAATCGGAATATATTCAGTTTCTAGATACGAGATGCAATACTCGTTTAGTTCTTATATTGTAGACAAAGCCTTGTCTTAAACTGTTATCCTTACGAGTATAATTAGTTGCTCGACTGGGCAGTTTTAGAGGTATCCTGTCCTTTATAACCAATGAACGTAGTAATATTTGCAGCAACATAATAAAAATAGTCCATTTTAGCTCATAACGTTGCAGTTAGAATTCATAACGAATCTATACGTTAGTGATGACAAAGATGGATGATTTTAACGTCATCAGTAATTCCAGATTCTATATCATCCAATGTTGTTTCTATTAATTATAAATAAATATCGTGAAACAATTTCTTCGTGGATTGTTAGATAGGTGAGACATAAATGTGATGAGTTTACAAAACCTAGAATTACTTATTAATAAGCCTATAAATTAACAGCACATAGTTCTAGAGACAAAAAATAGATAAACTAGAAAGAAAATAAAAGACTATGTTTATAGTCATCATAAAATCCTAAGTGAAATTCCTATCGTGAATTTCTCAAATGACTCTCTGCTCTCAAAAATGCGTGAATGATTGTATTGTATTGTATTGTATAGACTGTTATATAACCTCAAAAATGAATGAATCAGTAATTCATTTTTAAAGCAAAAATAAAAAATGTAGTATATAATATGAAGATTGGCCCTTTGCTAATTGCAAAAAATTTAATCTCCCTACTTTTACCACTTTTTTCGGAATCATAATATCATTGGCTGCCAATAATCCATCATTAATTACTTCTATGGGATCGATATCGGCCCATACTTGATGTAAGTAATGGCAAGAAATACCTCGTAACATAAAGGAATTGCCGCTAAGCTTTGATCGAGGACATCAGCATTCGCAGAGCCAAGAATAGGAAAATCACTGCAGCAGACATTATTGTATCAATTCAGTAGCAGCAAGGTAGCAATCACGATATAACATACAGTAGAAATGGCCATATTATTTTATTATCATTTACTGAGGTCTATAAGTTGATTTGTAACATATTAATATTTCTAATATCCTTATCCTTTGTCATAAACATAAAATTGGCTGAATTAACTTGATAACCTATCATCAATATGGCCTTTTTCCCTAATATATCGTTCGCAAGTACAATCGGCAATGTTAACGGAACTTTTCAACTGAAAATTAAATCACTCTTATTATTTTGATAGGGTAGGCTTTATTGAATTTCAATAATAAATGCGGTAGGAAACTGGCTTCGATACTCCATATTAAGGTCATCGAAATAATGTCGCCCAATTTTCAACTGCTGGTGATCTTAATTATGAGTCACATCGAATGTATTGCAAGTTTCCGTTACTAGTAAGGCTGACTAATCGCTGCTGGATGCCATTGAAATTAATTAATAATAACTAGATCTAAATTATATTATCTTCCCGACAAAGCATATAGAGTGCGCAGTCATTATTAAACAGAAAAGTTTATCTTGCTGTTCCTTATATGCTGTAAAGTTTGTAGAGAATTTTTCTTAGAACTTTACCGTTTAATTAGAGCCTTTAATCAGAATAGAACTATTTCCTAGAGACTATCAATCTATAATGATGATTTCGCGCATATAGATCGATTCGAATATTTCCTTTGGAGTAAAGATAGTAAATAATCATGTAAGATTCTATGTCATATAATTAGTTCTGCAATTATACCCATTTCGCTCGCAATGGTAGTAAGAAAATATCGCTTTGTGCTCTATCAAGTAGAGAGATGTTACATGACAGATTATAGTCTACAATACTTGACTAAATATCTGTACACGCATAATACAGATATGTGCAGCAAAAATACCCCAAATTCATACAGTCGGAGAAATTGCAAAAGCTTCAGTCGATTCAAGATGATACAATAATCGCTTTGGTTGGAAGAATTTCATATGGGTATTACTTAATTATTATTGCTCTTGAATGCTATAGTGGAACGTTACAGTAGTTATAAGTGAACAGTATTTAATATCCAAGTTAATTTACCATTTCTATCATCGCTGGGATGCTCTCATGAAATGAATAGCTTACATGTAGTTTAATACTATATTACCATTAATAGTGTTTTTTCTGATCGATATTCAAAATCAGCACTAGAAAATAGCGTAGAATTCGTAAATCTAAGTTTTAAAGGAACCATTTAAAAGAGAGTTCTCGCGTTCAGATTAAAACCATCATGATGAAATTGTAATTGGCATTTCAACCTGACATACTGTGGCACTATAGTTTGAAATTGCATCGATGTAAAATCTGCACCTTGATATATGCAAAATAATGTAAGTTGAGAGACGATCCTCTACTTGTAATGATTGGTTTTGTGAAAGAGTGAACAGTTAAATTGACTACCGAAGTTAATTTACGGGTTATAATGATAGGCTGCTGGAATACCTGATAGTATATTATTCTAATCAAATTACTGTAACTAGGGGGTTTTTTATCATAGTGAAATAACTATAAATTTTTCATAAGAAATCAATAGCCTCAGGAAACACCAGTCGCATTGCGAGTTATCGCATTTTTACGTCATTTACTCGTGTCAGAATGTAACAGATGATACGAATAAATTTGAGTTTAATTCATTATAGATAATATTTTCGCACTGAGGTAAACGTAAGAGTATATCGTAATTTATGAAAGATGAATACAGTACGTAAATAGTTGCAGAAAATTAATATGGATTTCATTATGGCAATTACATTAATCATACTGTATTCATAAGCCGGATAGCTTATTAATAGATAATGCAGTATCAGTCTTGCATTGAAAAGAGAACGAAATACATTAAGAAATGAACACTAAGCAGTAAAGTGGATGTTTTATTCAAACCTTTCACTTCAACAATTTTCAATAGCATGACAGTTTCAATAAATTAGATACAATATATAAAATTTGTCTAAACAAACTGCTTCTTTAAAATTTTGTTTTAAGTAATTAGCAAAGCAAACAACATACCGATAGTCTATCCATAAATGCGATAGCAATACTTGCATGAATTGATCTGTCCAAAAATATCTGTAGTATTGGGACTAGTAGCTAATAATAATCTCTGTATCTGTAAACCGAAGCAGGTAACACTTCTTGGTAAATCTGATTAACATTGTTGTACTAACTGTAGATCTGCATTTCAGTGCGTAAATACTCCACTGAAGGCAAATTTAAAGTAATAGTAGCAAAATTCGAATGCTAACTACTGTATGCTTAGGTCTACTTCTTAGTATTAAATATCCAGTTTAGTATCAGTAGGTAATACATAGTCCATGCGATACTGCTTGACAGTAAATACATGTCCTGTATCGAGCTAAATTATTGCAGCAGCAGGTTAAAGCAGATTGCTATCGTTATTTTCTAGGCAAGATTTGTCTAAAATTATTAATGTTATCATTTAAAGTACTATATGTACAGGATATCACCACAGCAGGTTACCCTGAGTGCATTTCTAAAATATTAAGCTTTAAACCTACTGCTACATTCTACCATCATCTTATTACAACAGATTTTAGCATATATATGTCTATCACTATTCAAGTCATGATTACTATTTAAAAAAAAAGGTTTTCATGTTTAACCGTCTAGAAGCGAGCGGATTGTAAATTTAGTCGGTTTTGATGCGCTGACTAGTCATTCGGTAAATGATGCTATCACGACCAGGATCCATGTCCCACATAACAGCAGCAGTTACGTAAAGACCGATAGCGAGGATTATCATCAACCACAAGATAATATTGAAAATAACTGGATAATCCGATGTATAAACTGGTGAAATGTTCAATCTTTTCAAAAAGTTCTTTTCCTATTTAATATACGAAATAAATAGAAGTTGACCATCAAAGACCAGCCTAATATTGTAATAAGGTTACTAGAGCATTAATAACTTACGGTAAGGGGACTATTTGTTGTTGCAGCGGCCATCAATGATCTACCAACACGTGCATCAGAAGATTGCCCGTGACAATCAATCTGTAATTCATTGATATTAGTAGTCAAATCTTAACTCTAAACTTGGAAATACTTGTTCGTGCATACCTTAGCTTTAGAACCAAATAAATTCAATAAACCGTTCAATGAATGGCAAATACCATTGACCATATTAGTACCCTTAAATAATAAGAATTAAGTATTAGCGAAATAAAGTGAAAAGGCTTCAGGTCGATAAACAAACAGACAGCAATCTAAAAATTTCATACAAGATTCTTTTTTAGGTGGATGAAAGGAAGGCGATGGCGAAAGTCTTGCTCATGCTAAAAATGGACAAAGGTTTAGATATGACTTGTGGTTGGCGCCGCAAGATGTATTGATGCAAAATTTAAAATTGAAAAACATACTTGTACATGAAGATGAGGCTTGACATGCTCATACATTTTTTTGGCTTGTTCGGGTCGTTCGAAAACCAATCGTCTATGATGTTTAGAATAAAATTTTGATCAGGCTAACAGCACGCTACTGAAGTTATGTTAGTAGTTTGTGGAAATACAAGTCTTACCCGCTGCTTCCGCGACTTAGAAGCTCTATTAGAGCCTCACCATCATACATTTCATTAAAAGATTTATAAATCTGTTTGCATATGACATAGCAAAGTTAGATAGGCCTCTGATATGATATGGTTCATATTCAATTTACCTTAGGTACAACATGATGTAAAACTCGAATGGCAGCATGAACTTGATTGGAATCTTTACCATGTTCCATATCTAAAGCCTATCCATACGCATTAGCAATTTAGAACAATAAAATAAAATAAATATGTAAATACAGTTAAATGTTAATATCTTCGTCCAACAGTTATTTTTACCTTGATTGAACTAATTGAATAGGTATATACATCAGGAGCATCATCATGGATCAAATCTTTGTTTGCCTTAATCTACATCAAGAATATCTTGTTTACTACGATAAAGTGTGTTAATATGGTCAAATATTGATGCAATTTTGTAGTACACTTACAATCTCAAGAGACTTTAACATGGTGAATATTTCGGCAAAGAAAATGTAATCAGACTATAAAAATACAGCAATATTATCAACTCTTTAGTATTTACAATTACTGATTAAAAATTTTGCAGTCAAATTCTCAAACATACTTTAAAAATCTACCGTAAGTAGACTTTAACAGTACACAGGCGTCTTACCCTTTTATTCATGTCGAAAGGAATTTTTTTATCATCAGGTAATGTAACGATCATCAATTTTTTCTCCACATTGAAGTGTACATCTGTAATAAGATACATTTTGATTACTAAAGGATGTAGTACTAATTCATATAAAAACTCTCGCATACCTTTGCCAAAGTTGAATTTTTCAAACTCCTTAAGGGTCTACAATTATCATGATAAATCTAAGTTAGTAGCTGCTATGAATACAGTGCCAATGCACACAATTTTAATAACTCACAGCCTCTTTCGATGCCGAAAGGGAATCAAAGAGATGATCATCTGATGGTGAAGCAACATGGAATTTTTCGTCCTAAAATTTGATGATAAATATCATAATTAGCATGATACTGTAAGTTTGTTAAAAGATATAAAGAAAAGCAATAATAATAATCGCACCAAGCCATCGAGGAACATCGAAAAACTTTTCCCTTGATTTCCGAAACCAGCTTGAGCGACCTGCAATTTCAACATACATTTTACGATTGTTTTAGTATTCTAATCACTGTAGTTTGCATAGAATTGACTTTAAGTACTTTCAAGAAGTAACGGTAACTTTCTACTGGTTACTATATCACACCTCGTAGCTTGCTGATATGGATACAGTTAAGGGTTTTTTCTCGAAAACGTTGGAAACGTAAGTAGCAACGTTTTCCTTATTGGGGCCATGTACCATGTCCAAAAAGGCGTTTCCAGTAACGGTCTTCGCCGACTATAACAATATAAATTTCAAAATGTTAGCATACGCGTAAAGTAATTGCTAAGCAGGACCAATATGATGAATTTTTTAATTGGAACAGGTAGCAAATTTACCTCATCAACTCGGTAAGACGTGTAGGAATGATCGATTCCAAATTTATTATCTAAAGTTATGATGGCAATAATCGAATTAACATGGTCTGATATAATATAGCGTAAATTACAGATGATACTTTGTAACATTTTTTACCAATTGGGACATCCGTAACCGCAATTAAAACGTTTGCGGATGGTCTTTTAAAGATATTGCCAACTCGTAATCCTTTCCAATGGACTCCCTAAGTTTCAAATAGAATTATGTCATAATATTGTGAAATCGATTCTTTTCCGTGATCTTAGTCAACAAGGTAGACTACAAAATTCTATCATTATGATATCGATTTCTTCAAGCTAAAGAATTAGCTAATAAACAAGTAGAATAGCTATCAATTTGCTCGAGCTAAATTTCGATTATAAATTACTTACGTTCAGTAAGTCATAAAGCGTACAGTATATGCCTAAAACACCGTCTTACCTGGGTTGGCGTTAAACCCAAAGCTAAAGTGATCACGGGCGAAATATCATGAGCGGGAATTGATTGTATTTCTTTAACCATGCTCACGCTATCGGGTTTATGGACAATTGTAAGCTTGGAAGGTTCCTCATTCTATTGAATAGGAGATTTGAATAAATGATGGTTAGTAGAGATTATTGTTGCATACATGCTGCAATAGTTTTAACCGTATGTATATCTACATTAACAGTACTACATAACTAAACTTTCAATAGCCGATATACAAAAGTTAAGTATTTGTAGTAGCCCAACTACGGGTACAATGCAAAAATAGAATATTAAGACGCCAAAATTAGAATATAAATTGCACTCTGTATCAGTGTATTCAATGAAATTGCTAATGTCTACTTTATAATAGAACATTAATCCGCTGATAACCATTTCGTAAACAGCTATACCGTAGTCCTCTATTGATAAGGACATATAACGAATAGTATCGACAGCGAAATTACTACTAGGATTGGAGTGACAATCATCTACACTTCTTTAGCAAGACTAAATACTAGTAGAACTTCTTACCCTATCCATACTACAGTGATCTAGTTGACCATATCCTATACAAGAGTATTCCTATCTATTACTAAGCATCTTCATTATAGATTGTATTATATACAGTAATAATATACATACTATCCATCGTACAGTATATTATTCTATAGCCGATTTGGTTCGATATCCCCAAAATGAAGACTTTGAAGCAGCCATAAGGCGTATCATAGTCAGCGTTAACTCGGCATATGTCACCACCAGGACTTGAAAGCTCAAGCTAGTATACTGTATTATTGCTGTCAATGCATAGTATGTACAAGCATATTGCATACACGTATGTATAAATACCTTTTTCGGTGTTTCTACGACTAGGACATTCTGAAGGTCTAAAGCTACACATGGACCTATCAAAAGAAATATCATCCAATTTAATCCAACTGATGTTGGATGTTTTTCACTTGTATGTCGCAAGTCAGGCAGGAATCCAAACAAGACAAAGATTACAATTGATCGCTTAATACATTAGTATAATAATTTGATTGAAGCGGTTAGTAAATGATTCATTTAGTAATAGATCGTTAAACTATTGGAAGAAAGGTTAGCGAAGTAACATATAATACTGTGCTAATAAGGCAGATGATGCAGCTGTAGGCCAGTACTATGGGAATCGATTCAATTTATCATCTACCAAACTATACTGTACTATCCCAGTAGTGCGTTACTATGGCTATTCTACATTTGGTGGTCAAGAAAGTAAACTCTGTCCGTACCGTCCTATTCAGTATACCATTCATCGGTACACAAAGCTACTGGCAGTATGGAATATCCCAATTTAGCAGTGATGCTGTATAGTACAACCATTTTCAAAATGGTTGGCGTACGCTTGGACTTTTGTAAAATTGTTCTACCCCTTGAATCCTTCATATCGTGAAAATCTTGGAATTATTATTAATATTGGACCCAGATACGATGGAATAAGACAGTATTGGATTCAAAAGAAAAAGAAAATTATTGCGTAGTCAATTCAGAATATGGATGAGATGAAAACAGTAGGAATAAAATCCATTGCAAGTGCGGTTCAATCCGTTGCGAGAACTCATCGAGTACTCTACTGTATTCACTGTCATTCTACTGTATAGAATCAATGGCTGTATTGCAAATCATTCAATATTGCAGCAATTTTCTCAAGATCATTATCGTATCGCGTTCAAGTTGAATAAAAGTACAGTGTTATGCAAACAATTGATTAAAATATGGATCCAATGGATGCATTACTATGATCACGATCAAGTTGTAGAATACGCGTACAATAGCGTAGTCATGTACCGTGCCACTACTCGTATCGCTTGGCCATTTGCTATCATCAAGTGATACTCTTTCAAATGTAGCAATCATTGATATACAATCGATTTGAAAAGGTAGAAGGATAACAGACTGTAAGAATATTGTACACCTTCTACTTTAATTGACGTCAAGAGTTGGATTTGCATAGCAAAAATGCCCCGACTACACTATTGATTGACCACTAGATTTTCAAGACGATCATGAAGGTAAGAAATGCCAATCGTCAATCCGACTATGTTACCATCTGTTGGGGTACTGATAATAATGACATAGTAATGCCATACATCGATCAAGAGAAGTTGATGTAAATAGTTTAAGCAGTAGACTAACGTCTAACAAGATACAGTATGTCAAAAAGGGAAGTGTGTTGTCTCTTTCCTTGCATGGTTGAGTAGGTGTAGAAATGGAGTTTGTGCCTGATGGCCGATATCTACCCATATAAACTACTATCCTGATTGACAAATCCATCACAGAGAAGATACATTCTCTTTGTAGAAAAAATGATCCATTTCTCATCCATTACAAGAAGAATTACTCTAGCCGACTGTACCTGAAATGGCCTGAATAATCACAGCAATCAACAGCAGTTTACGCCAATTTTGACACGCCATATTGGTCTCCAGATCAGCCAAAAAGTTGCTAATCCACGTCCAGTAAAGAATGATGGAGAATCTCGTCGACCCAGTATAATAATACGGTACCGTATAAAGTGGATTGGACTTCATGGTTGTACTGTACACTGTACACTGTACTTCAACACTAGGCGTTGTCCAGTACTGGATGGGGCGTTTGCGACGACAGTACTCAGTACTGTCGTCGCCAGTCAAGCTTGTACTGTACATTGTACAACTGTACTGTACAGTAGAGTAATGACGCAACTGCAGCTACAGTACTGTACTGTACAGGTACGGAGTCAGGTCAAGGCAGTACTGTACCGTACCGTACCGTGCCGTGTCGCACCGTACTGTACTGTGGCAATCACGAGAATTGCTCGTGGGACATGATGTCCAGACCAGCACAGTATCCAGTTACAGTACATTTACTGTACAACAGCGATGATTTCCTGCTGTATTGTAGACTGTACAGTGTACACTCCAGCAGTGACATTATTTTTGCCTTGTTGGCGTTTTCTCTCTACTCCGTACTGGCATCGACTCCTTACATACTGTACTGTACTTCCCAGCAAGTATTTAGTACAGTACAGTACTGTAGCAATCACCAGAATTGGCAGTCGTGGGACATGATATCCAGACTAGCACAGTATCCAGTTACAGTACATTTGCGTTGCATCAGCGATGATTTCCTGTTGTACTGTATTGTACAGTGTACAGTGTACAGTACACTGTACAGGCCAGCAGTGACATTATTTTTGCCTTGTTGGCGTTTTCTCTCTACTCAGTACTGGCATCGACTACTTCCATACTACCCAGCAAGTAGACCTGAATACAGTACAGTACTGTAGCAATCATCAGAATTGGCAGTCGTGGATATCCAGACTAGCACAGTATCTAGTTCAGTACTGTAGCAATCAATCACCAGAATTGGCAGTCGGACATGATGTCCAGTAGGGTTATATATATAACTTATAACTTATCACGTACGTCACGTGGCCAGGGTACCACGTGATGAACATTTTCATGCACAAGGTTATTATTGTGCCTAATTACGCCTGCGCATTAAAAAACTCCCCCATGAACTAGAATACGTGTGCGGTACTGAAATAATGTCCAGACTAGCACAAAATCCACTTACAGTACACAGTACTGTACAGCACGTTTACTGTGCACCAGCAATGATTTCCTTTTGTACTGTACACTGTACACTCCAGCAATGACATTATTTTTGCCTTGTTGGCGTTTTCTCTCTACTCAGTGCTGCCATCAACTACTTACCTTACATACTTCCCAGCAATTATTTAGTAGTCCACGGTACTATATACCAAACCGGATAATTTACCGCATTCAATTCATTTTACGCTCGTAATATCAAATCGACATTGATATTGTTTTCATCCTATACTGTACTACTACATTACACAGCTACTGCCATAAATTGTCCTAGACTTGTTGTATAAACCTATAGACGACGGTACCGAAAAAATGGCAATTTTTCTAGAAGTTAGCAACTCTAGCAGCGACTCAACTACAATTAAAATGATGTAAAAATCACATGAATGATCTTCAAATGCATGCCATGCCACTCAATCGTTCCAGTAATATTTCAACTGATGAACGCAAGCCATCTATTTCGAGCAAAACCAATGTCACTTGGACTGTACAGTGCAACAATAATCTCCAGGGACTTCTATAATAATCTACATGTGTCCTGGACGGACTGTCCATGAATGGACAGACCGAGTAAAAATAATGTCACCAATAGCTTGTACTGGACTCAACCCATGCAGGACTCTGCTGTACTAAAAATAAGAATATTATTCTACTCTGCAATATACAGTACTGTCGATAGAGATCCCATGGCAGATTCACACAATTGGAGTACCGTAAACTTTTACAAACCATGAACAGTTGTAACTGTAATAAGACCTTCATCTTCAGCAAAAATGATGTCACTAACGAAAAAAGTGTCATGCTGTACACTCGGTATACGGTACAGTCTGTACTGTACTGTATGGAGTATGAAAGCCATGATACAAGGATAAGACCATGACAATAGATATGCAAGCTGTGGCGTAAATAAAATGTGCAACGATTTGCAAAATTTGGCATCCTCCATCTCTAGGCTCAAAAGTAGCTTACACAATACTGTACTATGAAATGATTTTGCATATGCCAATGACTATCTACATTCGTATAGTATACAGTACGGACGCATTTGGACTGCAAAATTCGTCTGGACCTGATGCATACCTTGAATCTCATCTTCAAGCTAGCTAACTCATTCAGATACAAAAGGTGAACTGGTATTCCACCTACCCATTACTCAACCATGCCATCGCCACTATAAACATAAACTGACGAGCAAACGCATGATTTGTTATGTCCACTTCGCTATAGTGTTTGTAATAATTCAAAAAGGATGACTGTTTGTATTCTATTTATTGATTGATGAGGCTCAGTTAATAATGTTAAGATGACAATGCCAACTTAAAACGCAATACATACATTACATAGATGTGCAACATTCTTAACATTGACCAAGCAAAATTATGTCATTTGATTATAAATGGTATGACAAATTACGTTAACTCTCGTTACTATACCCATCTCTTTATCATTGTAACCAAAGGAAATGATAGAAAATAATTGTAATCCTTTAAACAAACGCATTAGAATGAAGTATAATTTACTTTTAGTAAATAGATGTAAATAGCAAAGTATATTAATTAATTAATAGCATGACTTGATCAAGGTAATCTTCATCAAAAGACATATACTGTAAACGAATAGTATTTTACGTAGCAGCAACAAAAACCAAGTCTTTCATTTGCCGATCGTATCCTTTTAGCACCAGCAAAGACGTAGAGTCAATACAAGACACCAATCTTAAAGTGTGATGCGAACTAAATAGACTTATAGTATCCTTAGGCAATCAAAAAATAACTCCAACGTCTTGTTAGTATTACACCATAATCGCTATTACTTGGCCAAGAGTAAGTAAAGTTCATTTAGGAACTGTGACAGGACAAAATGCTGCAACTATTGACACCTCAAAGTTTGGTAGTTATAGATTCTCAGATCGAATAATTTTTTTAAACGATCTCACTATACTGTTGCCAATATATGGTACGGTATGAGAACAACATTCAGAAAGTAAATGAATAATTTATAATTCCTCAAGATTATCTGAGCAATTAATTTTAACTGATAACGTGCCAGGTTCTTTTTCTGGCTGTTCATTTTTCTTGGGCTTCTTATTCGAAAACAAGGGTAAATCATCACAAACTTTATTACGATTCAATTCTACTGCTATCTCGGCTTTTCCCATAAAAGAATCCATAACAGTACCTTTACTCCATATCTAGAAGATATAAATAGCCATTGTATCTTAGATTATTATCAGAGAGTAACAATTTATTTTAAGCAACAAGCTGATTTTATCGATCTACATCTATACCCGCGTCTTTGGTAAGGTGCAAATCATTTACTACAAACTGATATAAACCATACCTCGATTACAGCTTTGGCAGAATTAGGATTACGCAAATAAAAAATGGCCGAAGCATCAAATTTTGGATTCAAAGTTTCTTTGATAACTGGAGTTCTGACTGACTCTTTGCCACATTTAATAATGCAATACGGACTAGCACCTATAAAATACAATTATACCATGTAAAATAAAGAGTGGGAGATGATCGACTTGCTCATTAAGCAATTATCTTTAGGAGAAAGACTAACCAACGCCGCTACGATTTTTTTTACTCAAATCCTTTGCTGCAATAGCATCAATTTGAACGATTGCTACCGGTGATTTGCTGAAACAACCACAAAAACCGCCGCCAGTAGGAGAACTCTTTACTAGCTCTCTACGTAAAGCAAAAATTCCAAATTATGGTCACCAAAGTAATACGTAAATTCACTAAAATTTAGAAAGATCTAATCATCTAAAATGTTTAACTAACTTTGCGCCAGCACTATTTTCCGTATACATCCGCAACAAAAATTCACCATCTTCTCCTGGCTGAAAGGTGCTGGGAATAATAACGTATCTACCTGCTTCCAGTTCAAATCGTCCAGTAACTTCTCTCGAATTGCTGTAAGTTACATCAGCAGCTTTGGGATTTACTGTATGTAGTCGATAATTTCGATTTACTGCAACCTATAGTAGGAAATTCATTATCATAAGTCTGACTTAGCAACATAACTGTATATTATTGCATTATTCGTAAGATGAGGCCTAAGTAGTTTAGTCCATACCTTCATAATATAATAGCCTATACTTAGATTTTCGCCATGACCTGAGCGTTTCTCTAATCGTTTATCTTTCTGCATCAATGCTATCACAGTTGTGCCGTATTCTCCGTCAGTAACATCGAAAGCGTACTGTGGGCAATATAATATAGCTGTTATTAACCTTTTTCAGTGATTTCTACTATCAACATAGAAATGGCATCATAGAAATTTAGTGTCCTATCTTACCTGTGGATTTTGTAAAAACGTTGCCCGATTATTAATACAACCACCCGCTCTATTGGCAGACGTGGACCAACATCCGTGGAAAGTGGATTCTTTCCAAATTTTATGAATAGTCATAAAAGAAGTGTTGATAACGCGACAAATTGTTACATGGGTGTAGTATTTCGTAAAATCTTCAAAGGACATCCTGGAAAGGAGAATACAAATTTTAATTAAATCTTTTTACATACTATGGTACACAATTTTACTTTGTCAACTTTCAACAAGTAATTTACGGATAAAATCAGACTTTTTTTCTTAAATCAAGATAAGGCTACATTTATGAATAATCACGAAAGCATCCGTGCAGTTACATAGCCAAATCAGAGATATTTATGCTTACCAAAATTCTCCATCCTCCTCAAATGTTAATCCAACCTTTTCTCGTTCAGATTTCTTGACCCTGTTCCACTCTTCAGAACTAATACATTATGATTAATTAATTATTACTTATTGCATGTAGAGTTTTAAATGTGATGGAAAAGCAAATGATAGAATTTCATTATAACTTGTAGCAGAATATTATCACTTTATGCAGACATACCCATCGCTCCAGGCACCTTTCCATTCACCTTTGCCCCATGGATTTCTCATGCGAACCATAGGAACCTTTTCAGATCGAAAAAAGGATCGCAAGCCTTCTCCTAATTTAAACTAAGAATAAAAATAAAATATAAAATGTCATATTATATTAATCCATTAAAGAACTTCAAAAATATTTATCTGTTTTAAAAATTTAAGATCATATCACGTACGTCGGATGTATTAAAGATAAAATCATTAAGGCATGAGATAGTAATAAATTCAAATGATAGAGCAGATTGTTATAGCAGAAGTTCAAATTTTGACTTTAAACCTACATTTGTGACTTTTGTCACACCATAAGCATGTAACAGTATCAAACCCATGTCAGTCCTTTCTTCTCTTTTCGTTTGATCAGCCGTCTTAGCATTTATTAAGATATGAAATATGATAATTTAGAGTCTTAAATTAAAAATCAAGCTATTTATCTAGGAGGATTATGTAACACTGTCTATAACGTGTCCTACAAAGATTACCGATTATATTTTTAAGCTGCAGCTTACGCCATTTCGGTGTGTAAAAACTTACCCTAATAGAGCAACATATAAGCGCATGACGATCCATAGATTTATCCATTAATTTAAACAATTGATCGCGGTTATTATCATCCGAGTAATCTTCCCCATCCATTTTTATTGTCTCCGCAATACCACCAGTAAAGTCAACGAGAGCATCGGCAGTGTTACCGGCTTCTAATGATTCATAGGAGCCTGCGAGCCTAAGATAGATGCACGTAATAAGATTATAACAAAGAATACAAGCAATTAAGTATCCAATTTTATACTGAAGCTGGGTCTATAGAACCAGTTTTTAAAGGGAGATCACATTATATAATTAGTAATTGGTTTTTGAATATACATAACAGTAATTAACGTTGATGACTAATTTCCATAAGTTACGTAAGCTATGTAACAGGGAACATACTTTGCATAAGCTTTCTCTAGCAATGCGCTCCAAAATTCATTTTTCTGCTTGGAATGCACGTAAATAAGTTTTCCATCTACCATTGGTAAACGGTCATCTATAACAACGTCTACCCATTCACCGAAACGCCAGAAACGAAAATGGACGATCCCACTGTGTTCTCCATCGCTGGTGTCGTAATCTTGTTCACCTACGTTAGGAATCACCTAGTGAATTAATAGACAAAATAAAATAATTATTTATATTCATCAATTATACAGTATTATACAAGTACTGTATGTACGGTGAATAGGAACTATTACTAATGGAAAGATTTAGGTATACTATAAATCCAACATATCGAATTACTTTATTCACGAGTGATTTCTCTTGCGAGAGCGAAGCACATGCTGCCACAAACCAGCAATTACCCAGATGGCCTTGGGTTACATCGCTAGGGCTGGTACCATCGACAAAAAATTTTGGATTATCGGTAATCTCCTATCATTCATGACATGAAATATAACATATTAAGCGAAATAATTATTTAATGCATACATTATTATTATACTATCAGTAAGTAATACAGGATGGTGTCAAATAAGGCATAGAAAATGACGGTAAAATAGCAGCATTTCTGTTGAAAGGTTTACTCTTTTTTCATAAAATTGTCTTATTAATATTTTTTTTTCCTGTCATGGTCTGCTAAAAGCGATTAAAATTAGAGTGTAGCCATGTACACCTTCATTTACCGGTATGCTGGAGTCATATTGTAGAAAATTGACGATAGCACTAAGAAGAATCAATCTACAGTGTTCAAGGAGTAAGAAGCTATAAGATATAGCATTGACGTTGCAAAGTGTCAAATTACTTGAGATTTGATTCGAAGATTATGTTAACCTTATTTAGTCTATAGAGGTTAAGAGCAGTATTAATAAGATTGATAGTGAAATAAAAATTCCTATTCAGGATTAGTTACTTTTGTCTACCTATGCCTAAGGCATACAGACCGCTATTTAATCTATTAAAAAAGCTCAATATTTATTTGGAAGTCAAGCTGAAATTCAATATCAGACCCTTTTTCAGCCACAATCGTTCATGATAAGACAGTAGAGTATAGGTGATACAAGTTGGTTATCCTAGTTTCTTCTTGAATACTCAAACAGTCATACTGCATCATCATACACCAATCTAACATTTCTATTATTAACATTCATGATTTACTTTGATACATTAACATTGTAAAAAAAGTACAGTAGATAGATGAAGTTGACTGTGACTGTAAATCGGATAGAAAATTAGACTCCGTTGTGTCGTCTCTGAGTATGCATGGTATCCGGATTAAATAATATATTAAATAAACAATAAAAGCCGTTTTAGCGTTTGGTTACTATTTTGTCATTTCATTACCTAACTGATAATCATAAAATACGTGATAGGGTACCTACATTACCACTAACTGGTCATTATCGGTCATCGATCACTTTTCTTTTTGATAATAATTAATATTATTCCCAGTTGTTATTATGTACGCGTATGATCATTACAAAGTGAAATTGTTGATAAGTAGAGTAGGAAATTGCAAGTCTAGTCTTGAATACGTGCTAGTAAAAAGGATCCAATCGCTTTACTACTGTACAATTACGTAGATTGTGATCAAGATGAATCATCATCTCCGTACAAAAAGTGATGAGAAATGAAATATGCTACCGAGTAAACAGGAAGTTGAAAACTAGATACAACTTTTGATCAATTGATGATTTTTTGTATCTTGAAACTATTGGTACAAGTACCTATTATCGCCAATTGTATAATGCCATCAAAAATACAAGCATCTATTAAAGTAAAGGTATTCACAAGTAAAAAAGAAAAGTTTTTCTACACCCATTGACGATGCCTACGATGTATTGTAATTTGACTTGGTGATCGATGAATACGTTCTCTAAAAAAAGAGTATCATTTTATCCATTTACGCGTCTATGGAGTAGGACGACAATTAATTTATTATTAAATTACATTAACTGCTTGTTCAGGTATTAATAGGTAAAAGTTTTTTCTACATCAATTGACGATGCCTACGATGTATTGTAAGTTGACTTGATGATCGATGAATACGTTGTCTAAAAGAGTATCATCATTTTTATCCATTTATATTGGGCAGGGCGACAATTCATTAATTATTAAATTACATTAACTCCTTGTTCTATCTATATTTTATGACACGTCGATTATGCCGTCGATAAAGGGAACTTTCTATCCTAGCAAAAAGTAATGCGTATACGTATAACAACAAAGCGTGTCAAGTTGTTTGATGCCAATTTAAGGATAGTGCAAATACAGTCGAAGGAAATAACAACAACCACTCCTTAAAATATGTTGCAATGAACAGATTGCAATATCTATTTCGAGCTGTCTTACTTATCAACCTAGAAATAGTTACAATATCAAAGAATGAATACAGATAAAAGTAACGACTCCAGTCAGTGGATGATGGATGATGATGGGTGGATTTATTTGCTTGCATGTTGATCCTTACCGTAGGTCGTTTCCATTCCAATGGTCCTGATACTTGTTTATCTTTGGACACGAATAAACTACTTCGATCAGCAGGAAATTCAGCATCAGCAAAAGGTTTACCACTTTCTTTGGCTTTTTTCTTTAATTCGGTATAATTTTGCCCTAAATATGCAGTATAACCTGCTTTGAACATGATTCAATCAGTCTGTGACTAAGCTAAACCACCAACATTCACTAAAATATCAAGATCGTCGACGACACCAATGACAGTTCTTGAATCGTTTTCTACGCTGGGTCTTTGTCGTTGATCCAATAATAATAGCAGTATCAAGATGGATATTAATGAATTGAATAGATTACTATTTTAATGATTGATTCGTTGATACACTAGGCTACTTTATCCAATCAAAAAGGCAACAAGAAATGGATTATCTTTCGTCCAAGTTCATAGGAGTAGATTTAAAAGTGGAGTTGATCCAGCTGTCCTCCAGCCATTCGACACTTGCAATTAATTAATTAATTAATTAATTAATCCTTGAGTCACTCACTCTGACTCACTCACACTCTCGATGACGCTACACGCCCGACGTAGGGTGGGGTGGGGTAGAGGGTCACTCAAATCTGCGACTCACTCACTCTTG
This sequence comes from Trichoplax adhaerens, assembly GCF_000150275.1. Classification (NCBI taxonomy): domain Eukaryota; kingdom Metazoa; phylum Placozoa; class Uniplacotomia; order Trichoplacea; family Trichoplacidae; genus Trichoplax; species Trichoplax adhaerens. The sequence continues at coordinate 378,270 of NW_002060943.1, read as the reverse complement.
GCACGTTCCCACTCTCCACTGACGCTACATCGCTGACGTGGGGCTTACTCAAACACGGAGAAAGCTGATTGGTGGGTGGGTCACTAGGTCATTCTGTATGTGGATCGCGTCACTATGTCAAACCATCGATCAAAAGTGAGTCAGTGTCCATTTCTCGCACCTAGGCCATACTGTGTCTAGTACTGACAGAATGCTTTCAAGTATCACCACTACAGCAACGGGTGACTACGCCAATAGTGACGTAGTGTACTGTATGGTACGCCGTGATTGGGGCCCTTGTCGAGACAGCTCAGCCGACAAGTCAATTCACCCGTTGCATGGACGACTGCAGTCTTACAGTACTGTATACTGTACACTACAGTACTCTGTACTGTCCAACGATGCAAGCCAGCTTGCTTGGAGGACATTTTCCAAGCGATCAATTTCGCTATCCACTAGTGCAAGAGCAAATAACGTAGAACACGTCTTTCTCTCTCTTCGTTGTGCTATTCAAAGAAAGATATCATTATTATACTCCAATAGACACTACTGTATGCAGTACTGTACACCACGTATTACGGCAGTAGTAACTGATCTACAGTACAGTACTGTACTGTACTGTAAGTACGGTACTGTGTCCCTCTCTCCTGGAATACAGCACAGTAGTCGCCGGCGTAACTATGGTAACAAATTCCAATTAGTCAAACCGATTGCAAACCCTTCGCCTCTTTATACAGTAGAGATTATAGCGATGGACAATTAGACATGGTAGAATTGCTAGTCCATCTTGTGTAGAACATAGCATACTAGTGTACTGTATACTATGGCAGTATAGCAATAAACTGATACAGTATACTATTCCGGAGATAAGTCATATTATAATACAGAAAAATAAATTTCTTCTTGATTGATGCTTGCGTTATCATCGCCTAGACTTATCATGGAAATTAGTGGGTTATAAACTTGACACATTGCAGCATTTTACAAACTCTGATATGCGGTATGTACCAAGAGCTATCATCAAAGGATAGCTTGATTAATTATGACTATTCCGCCATTAAAATAACAAACCATCTATCGGGCTATGACAGCAGTAGGTAACGTAGTCAACACAAAGCTGTAACGTAGCCATCAACAATCAAAATATCATCCAGTATTGCTTTTTGAATGGGAAATGATATTAAACATCTTGATTACATGATATATCGCCAATCCATACAAATACTGTCGAATACTTAGATTATAAACATTGTAGGGTGCATCTCGCTCGATTGTAATATTGACATATTGTAACATACGAGCGTAGAGTAAATTATAAATAAAATAAATTTTATATACTACATCATAAACGCAAATCAGCTCTAAATTGATTCAACATTTTTTACATCTTGACGTTCGATACTCAATTTATTGTACCTAATTATTTTATTAACAAAAGTGAATCTTTACTCATTTATAGACGAGTCTTAAATTAACAGTGCCAAAGTCTCAATTATTGCAAGAGAAAAGCATAAAACCCTACCTTATTACTATATTCTTGGCCATTGAATTTTTTTGTAACTTAAGTAAGTGGTACAAGTCGAGATATCGCTCTTGATAGTATGCAAATCGTGTCATAAAATTTAAAATTGGATGACTCTATAATATTCTCATCGCAATGACGATAAAGTCGCTACCTGTTTTTCATAACTTAAATTCAGCCCATTCGCATTGGATTTTTAGGATAATTACACAACTACTGTGAACAGAATATGGCAGCTAAAAAACCTATTGCTATGTTATTGGAAGCTATTGATAACCATAATATCGAACAAATGGAATCAGCAATACGAGACTATGGTGTTAGCATCAGGCAGCCGATTGGGGCGGAGAAATTAACCATTATCCAACGAGTCGTCATTCGTGGAGCACTTGAGGTAAAATTAACTAATTAATTAGAGGTGCCAGTCATCATGTAGTTTTGCAACATCATGATACAGTTATGACAATTTTAATATTACCATCTTGGAAGGATGGAACGGATTTTTTAAATAGTTGAAAATAAATTTTTACTAAATGTTGAATTATTCACTACGTCTCACAGTGTCTGCACTGGTTGTTATGGCATGGAGCTGATGCAAATGATAAAACACCACAAGGATGGACAGCTGCACACTTAGCTGCAATTAAAGGGAGAAGCACATGCTTGGAGGTATTAGATTGCAATATATAAAGACATAAACCACTATGAATTATTTTATCAATTAACTGAGTAGATATGAAATACTATAGTGATGTCCTTACTTGTTCTTATTACCAGGCCTTATGTAACAATGGAGCTAGTATTAATAATAAGGATTTAAAAGGTAAATTATTTGCAATATTGAAGTTTTTATATTAATAATGTTAGAGAGCTGTTGTCATTGATGCCCTTTGCAATGATATCCTCAGTCTACCTTTTGTTGTCTTTAAAATTCAATAGGTAACACTCCAGCGCATCTAGCCTCCATTCATGGTAATGCTCATACCTTGCAAACTATACTGCGATACGGTGGGGTTAGTCCTTTTTAGAAATGATGAGATTTCAAAAAATTCAAATCATTCTTGCTAAGCGAGTCTAAAGAATAAATAGTAACTCTCTTGATATCATCATAGGATACACATGCGCGAGATAATGAGAGTTGGAAACCTGCTCACTGTGCAGCATTCTTCGGAAGGCTTGGTTGCTTGCAGGTAAATTTTAAAAATGACTATGTACCATAATTTGTTGGTAGCAAAATATTAAAATAATGTTAAACTTTCACAATAGTCCTTAACGGCTAGGATATCAAAATTATAATTTACTCTGTAGGTACTTCGTAAATGGGGTGCTAATTTTAATGAAATTGATGATCAAGGAAATACTGCAGGTTCTAAACTTACAAATATACGTATTATAAGCAAGCGTCATCCTCAATACAATTTCGTTATGGTGATTGTGTGATAAAATTTTCAGAGATGAACATAACAGTGCCATATACGCTAACTACTCATAAAATCTTTTTCGGTCAACGATGTATCTTTTACAACTTTATTTCATTTTGTTAAAAAATCTAGCTCATCTTGCAGCAAAAGAGGGCCACTTGGAATGCTTAAAATTTATTATATGTAAAAGTGCAAGCATTGACTTCATTGTTAATAGCAGAAACAATCAAGTAAAGATGAAATTAACTTAATATAATTTAGCCTCTAAACGCAGTAATTCTACAAACAATTCATACCCGCGATAATTGACTTCCATTGCTAATAAGGAAAAGAAAATTTCTTTTCAAGCTCAACAGATATTGTATACCGTATTCAAATTTGTTCATATTTCTTACATGCAATGTAGGGTGATGCTCCTAAAGACATTGCTTTGCGCTTTTATAAAGATCGCTGTGTAGAGTATTTGAATGCTGTAGGTAAGAGTAATATTCCTAATTGTAAATGTAATTTTAAATTTTTGTTTGTAAATAACTTTCAATTGAAGTAGTACGCAATTTAAGCTCCTATCCTCATTTTAAAATATATTTATAACTTGATGTGGATTAATAAGAACACGATATTGAAAACCCCAAGCTCTACGATGACAGTAAGTATATTGTACATCGTAGTCAGAAATGATGAATTCATTTTGAATTTTGAATATATAATTGTATTCTATAATAGGCATTGCTTTTCCTGCTCATGCCGCAGCCTTTTACGGTAATTTGGAAAAGTTACAAACTTTAATCGAAGAAGGAGTTGTATCTGTTGATGAACAAGATAATCATGGTTCAACCTTAGCTCATAAAGGTAAAATTATCGTCTAACGATTATTACTGTATCAAAATATCAACTTTATAAATGACATAAAATTCTTGCATTATCTGACTACAGCCGCCGGTAATGGCCACATAAATATTTTAAGATGGCTCATGGAACAAGGATGTGATGTCACAATTAGAAATGAAGCAGGTGAAACTCCAAAAGACGTTGCAAAACGTTATGCACAAATGGGAGCAGTGGAGCTATTAGGCGGAGAAGTCGGTAAGCTAGAAGTGTTTAAAAGACATTAGTCTTAGTTTATACATTTTAAAACCTTTTACCACGTCGTTATGAGCTTAGAGATATAGTATTGCCACTTTTTAACACAAAGCTTAATCGAATACCATTATCTTTAATTTTCATCATGATTCATAAGCTGATGAAATTATTGAAGATGAGAATCTAGATGATGCTATGGAATTGAATGATGATGAAAAGATTGAAGCCCAAGGTATGGATAGCATTCATAGATTACATCGTAGCAAGGGTTTTCCTGGTCCTTAACTGTAATTTACACAATGTGACATCAGAGATTTACAAAGTTGTATTAACGTAAAATGTTAACGAATGGAAATGTATTGTCTATATCCTAAGGGCGAGCTAGTCATCGCATAGAAGAATTAAAAAGGTTACTCAAGATAGCTAAAGCAAATTATCATCAGCTAGGTGGACTGTTGGATGAAGATATTGAAACTATGGATAAACAAGCCGAATACGAAAGGTTGTATTGAAAAGAGAAAAATCAATCAATTGCAACCTATCCATAATATCTATGGGTAAAACTGGGTTCTAATGAGATTTTCATATGCAATATGTCAATATAGGACAATAACGGAGTTAGAAGCTCAGTTAAATTATGAACGTAGTAAAAGGGAAAAACTTGAAGCAAAGATTGATCAACTGAACACTAAAATACATTTACTCAACAAGCAAATTGACGATGTAACCAATAAATACTCCGAATTGCTGAAGGTAAATAGTGAAAAATTGAGTTGCAAGTTAGGTTGATGATGCAGTTGAAGATTGTAATAGTTTGATACGTAAGTTAATGTTTAACTTTATTTGATTATTCATTAACATTATTTAGGGTGAAAGAAATACTCCTAAGAATAACTCTACAAATACCACCGTGGCAAAGTCGTCGTTAAAGAAAAACTATAGGAGAAGTTCACGAGATGGTGGAATATTATTAGAAAGAACGCCATCAAAATCCAAGGCAATTGATATTTTTTAAAGATAATCATTCCAAATCATGAAATACTATTCAAACAGTAAAACAATTGCTCAGGACTACGGATACTAACGAAACGACAAAAAACAGAGCTCACCGCACTTTTAATTGCAAGCGATGCAATAACCTGTTAATACGATTACATTGAAAATGACTGTATAATACTCATTAATAAATATACTAACTCTCGATAGACGTGATAGGGCTTCAGGGCTATTCGGCAATAATTTGTACAGAGATTTGTGACAAAAATGAATAAAAAATAACTATTTAAAGCTACTGTCGAAGTGTACATCAGCGATGTAGCTACTATCTTTTATCATAATTGTGCACTATTATGCGAGTGCACTCTTGTTTTAGAAATTGGCATCAAGACTGGTACAGCATAGATACATCAGTTAATAATAAAAATTATTAAATACAAGGACATGGCACTTTTGCATATTGTTACTTAACGTGTGCCACACATCGTCATCATGTAGATAACATTACTAGATCATTACTGACTAGTAAGTGTAATCCATTATGATATTAGAAACAAAAAATCGTTAACGATATAGGTATCAATTCTATTTCGGCCGTCAGAATATTACATTGTTTATAAACCAGATTGCATAGAATTTCTTGCTATTCAAATGCTGTGATATAGTAGTTGGGCAAGGTTAACATGGATTATCCCTAATGATGCAACGAAGATGTTTCGCTAAATCCACCTTTGGCCAAGAGTTGTCCAAAACCACCGCGATTTGCATCAAAATCTTGCCGACATTCATCACGAACCTAAATATAAAATTAAAAAATTTTTGATCATAAGTACCGTAAATAAGTATCTTTAATATTGAAAAGTTTATAATATCGAATTCTTCTAAGCTTCTTCAGTACTGTATTGAAAGTTAATTAGCTAAAATATATATATCAAATACTACTATTATTACTGAATCCATCACTTCCCGAGCTTTCTCGTACATAACATTATGCCTATAGAGGCAACTAAGGAAATGATATCAAATGTGTTCATAGTTACCTGTCCACCACTTCTTCCACGTCCATACTGTCGACCTTCTATAAATCCTGCGTCCCAATCGGTTCTAATAATCCTATCATCAATTTTAGTACCATTTATGTATCTCATACACATCTCAGCTTCTTCTCTGGTGTCATATGTAAGCTTAAGGTTAAGAAAATATTATGATTTCATACAGAAGTTCTGACAACGTTTTAAAATGTAACATAATATGTAGGATCTATTCAAGATGATCAGATATAGTTGTACAGATGTAGATATACTGCATTTTGTTCGTAATCAAGTTAAAGGATATTCAACAAAACAAAAACCACATGGCGTCTTTTTGAAGCGATCAAGTCCCATTACAATTCTCTTCACATCACCAACTTTAGAAAACACTTCATATAATTGAGATTCAGTAGTGTAGAAGGATAAATTGCCAACGTACATTGTACATGTCAATTTTAATTTGGATTCTTGTTCAGTTACGGTGCCCTAAAATAAGAAATTTCTTTTATAGCTCGTATACTACCATTTACGTATCATTGCAAAATTTTATATCACGATAGCTGTAGAATATACCAAGTACAATTTATCAATCTGTTGATCACATCGATGCACGTAGTATATTACTGGTAAATTAATTAGACTGTAATCACAAAACGTTTCAACACGCTTTCGGTAGCTTCTAGTAGCGTGGTACAAGTCTAAGGTAGAGTACGTACTCTACGTAAAGCCAAGATAGCATGCAATAGGTACGGGCAAAGTTACGGATTTGCAATCTTTAGTAGACAATTACTATTATAAAGTAGTAAGGTACTGTACGCTTAAATTATTAGTAAGATAATATAGACAATATTAGCATCGATGCGATTATAATACTGTTAAGCTTTCGCTATGTAAGATTGGTGGCCATAGTACAATGATGAACTCTGCGACGGCTTACTGATCAACGCAGTATGCTTCACAGCGATTTTTAAATTAGTACAAGGAAGGATTAAATAAATCTATCCTAGCAATACCTTGGCCAATTCTCAACAGATTTCTAATGTATTTTAATCATTACTAACCTTAAACTGTTGATCTCTGTAAGCGCTCAAGCTAACACTATCAACGGCAGCTTCAATAGAACTCGCCATCTTGATGTCCTTGGAAAGCTCTCAGCTAGGCAATGTGTGATGGCAACTACGGCTCTAGAGAACTGTACTGTATATTACAGTACTACGCACTGTAAACTGTACAGTATTGTACTGTAAATTGTACTGTAGTGCTAACGGTAGCCATGGGATACTATAGTGTATGGTACAATAGCAGTATGATTAGGCTTCCGTATGATACAGCGATGTGCAGTCTTGGATCACACCAGAGGTCTACAAATCGTTGGTGCATGCGTACTGCTGTTACCGTACAGCACCTAGTTTACATACAAAAACACAAGCGGATCGAAATAGGCCAATTTTCATCGGTTTGGGCAGCATTTGTTTTCTACTTGTATTGATAGAGCCAAAGGCGAATTGAACGATAGGAAATTGAATTTATAAAAGTAACTGCTCCAAAATCATGTTCAAGATATTCGCTATAACATCTAGTATCATCCCACATTGATATCAATGCTTAACTTGGCTGATAAAAAGTGTTGTTTGAACTATAAATGTTGTTTCAGGATAGGAATCATCCGATGATTTAATTTTCATTCATTTGGCTATGACAAAAGATTTAATATCACTCAAGTAGTCTATGTAAGATATCGTACAAATCATAGGGTACAAAACTATAACAAGCGGATAGAAATTGGCTAATGGCCGAACTATTGTTAGGAAAGCAGCATTTATTTTATGCCATCATTTGTAATGCCAGAAGGCGAATCAAATGATGCAAGTTGGAATTGGGATAATAGCTGCTGTACTGTAAAGTCATAGTCATGATATCGACTTATACACATATATATATGTACATAAGTCAATACAGATATATATATTGACCTATAATACTTAGCATAACTCTACTGTATATTAATGTCAATAGTTAATTTGACTGCAAAAGTGTTATTCGAGCTACAGCTATTTTTTTTAGTATATTAAGACCTATCCTATCTATTTCATTCATCGCGCAATATGACCAAAAATGCCGATTTTAATAACAGTTGGGCAGATATTAAGAATGAAAGTCATCACAACAGAACTCCCTATAAATGTACTATACAGGATTTCTAAAGGCAGATACTCAATAGAAACACTAGAAATATTAATAGATTTTCTAGTAATCCCTGAATACAGAGTATCACTGGCGTCGACACTGTTCCTCGAACTAAATTTCAGACGTATAATACGAAATCCGGAAAATTTCTTCATTATTTACTATTAATAGCCATTCCATTATATTACAACAAGCTTCTCCTGGTTGTGCTGTTACTGACTTTATAAGTGTACTAGTATTAGATGGCTCAGGCACTGCATTTTGGTTGATTTGCAAGTTGTAGAACGTATATGATGTGTGTGCTTGCTGTTAACGGAACACATCGTATAATATTAGCATTAAATTGAGTGAATAAGATTTAGCAAGCACAGGATAAATCAATTTTATTCACAAGTCCAGTGTCGTAAATATACAGGCATTTTACTTGAAGAAGAACGTGCATGTGATTTATACAATTCTTGAATCTTTAAAGATGAAAAATTCATAATTATTATACAAGTACTAAAATAAAGTGCTCGGCAAATCAGTTAAAAATAATATCGTGATAATCTCATATAACAGATTTTGATTATTTTCCAGGGCTATCACGATTTATCTATAATATTGTTTAATTCAATTTATAATACTTGAATCCCAAAATAGGGGTATCTTATATAATTATCGTAGATAGATAACGTAAATTTTTTTCTCCTAATTAGGGAAAAGGAAGTGATGATAGCATCTTTTCAGAGTCATTAAATTACCTTAATTTAATGGTTATTTGCATCGGTGTCTTTTACGGGATCAAAGAAATTGTTCTTGACAATATATCGTACACACTGCATTATGATATTTCTTTCACGCTGAATCTCTGGCGCTAGTAACTACGAATAATAACACAGATATTAAGCAAGTCAGTATCAAGTAATTGTATAAAATGAATGGATCGAATACAATAAAAAAAATGTTACTTTTTCAAGAAGGCTTGGCTTCCTAAAATTCTTTAGTTTAGAATTTACTGCTGCTTTCATCCACTATAATAAATGAATAAAAATATACTCATCTTACTTGATTCTTCAGCCAATAATTTTAGGTTTAAATGATAAAAAAATTACCTCGGGACGATTATTTGATCGCCGTTCTTGCTTTGAATTATTGACAATTTCTTTAGCACGCTTAATTTCGTCAGTATTACCGCTACGGGCTTTTAGGTCAGCATTTAGAACCGTTGAGAATTTGTCTATTGGAGCAGATACGAACGACACTTAAATAATTTAATGCAAAAAGAAACAACATATTCCTACATGCATACGTTAGGTACACAGCCCATAGTGGTGCGATCTATTATGTATGTCATTTCTAGAGCAAGGCTAGAAATAATAAATATCCAAGTAATTATAAATTGACTTTATAACTTACTAATAGAACTCTCATCATTCTCAGAACTATCTTCGCTGTTATACGAAGTCATCAACGTTGTAAGACCAGACGATAATTGAACCGGAGGGGCAGATTTAGTATTTGTGTCGGGACCAACAGGTCTTTCACGTGACGATTCATCTAAGTAAAAGGTTTGTTCAACTTAAATTAATTCAAAATTTAAGTTGTAAATATCTTAACTTTTTAAGGCATTGCCAAGTAAATTTACCATCAGAATTGTTACTACCACATTCATCAGCTAACATCGATAAGGGGTCGCCCTTGAAGGTTGAATCTAAGCCGCTTTGATTGATTCCTTTATTTTGCCTTTTCCGTCCATCAGAGAAATTGTCTCTTCTTCTATTATTTCTATTTTGAAATTTATATCCTCTACCCCTTTGTCCTCTTCCTTTATGATGTTTACTTCGACCTAAGTATCTAAAATATATCCAAGACAATTAGTAAATTAATCAAAATTGCACAGAGTCTTAATTAAGCTAAACCTTTTCGATTTTTCTGGTATGATTTCACCGCGTTCAATTCTGTCTAGAGCTTCTTGCTTCTTTTTCTCAACGTTAGCAGCTGTTGGGTAATTCCTTTCAAAATTTAAAACACATGATTAGTTATATTATGCTCTACTTGTCACTTTCTCGACTATTCCTGGCCAATAATGCATTTAATAGAGTAAAATGAATATGCTGTACATGTATATTAGTATCATAACTAACTTTCTTCTTTGTTCACGCCATGCTTTAATATCTTCAGGAGAATCAAGTTTTACGTTAAATCGTGAAGTAAATGAAGCCTAGATTTTATATAGTATTAATATCACCTAATTGGTCTATATACAAATATAAATGAATTATAGATAGAGACAGCTTCAACATGATGAATTGAGCTAACCTTGATATGGCTAGCTTTAGAAACTTTTTCTTCCCCCTAGACCGATGAGAGCATTTGGATATTTTAGACCTTAAATGATAATACCATCGCAATATTGTAAGACTTTAACTCTTTATTGCTGAAACTTACACTAAAAGAATAATCATTTTTATCTCTGGTCTCTTCGTTTTCTGATCTCTTCCTTTTAATAGGCTGTTTTGAATTATAATTTCGGCTTGAATTTTGTCCACCTCTCTTCATGTAAGATTTCATTCACAACATTAGCTCGTAGTCTATGTAGAATATCACTATCACACTACTAATCTTAAAACTAACTGACGATCGAGCGAAATCTATGTCTAGCCTATTTTACCGTGCATCGATGTAATAGCTTTTACACAGTTTACGAGAATGCTCCAATAAATGCAAATTTTAACTACCGTATGCTTGCAGTTATTTACGAACGAACAACTACCTATATACTGTATGCATAATTAATAATCAGATATTATATCGATGTCAAGGTTGCAAGATAAGTAGAGTTATTTAATTATTACAGTATTAATGGATTAAGACCATTTCAGAAGAAGCTACCAATTTTCATCTTACGAAGTGTTTATCGCTATTCATACAGAGCTATTTTTGGAAACAATTTTACTTACTGTAAATGGACGTGAGAAGTTGCCTCTATATCTACGTTCAGGATAGGCTTTACCACTGTGAGAATATTCATCATGATGGAAATAATGTTGCGGATAGGGTGAAGGGTGCACGTTGCTAGGTAATGCATTCCCTTCCATATCCAACGGTGGTGTAGCTCGAGGTGGCAAATATTGCCCATGTGGAGAGGTGTTTTGATAGTTGGATGGTGCATAGTCTGGCATACCTGACGATGAAGAAGGATGATAAGGCATACGAGTACGACCTTGAAAGCAGCGAGAACGAGGTCTAGTGGAGAATGGTGGATTGCTCACTGCACCACCTGGCTGCGAGGCTGGTCGCCTTGGAGGAAAAACATAACCTTGTGGTTGCGGCCCATCATTATAAGCGTCATACATTGGATAAGGATGATTATCATTGCTTTTCATAGTAGACATGACGAAATAATATGCAATATTGCATTGACTAGGGTACTAATCTATCTCGATAGCCATCATCATGATAGGAATACTGCAGCTGATGACGAGCTAGCTGCTTGTTGATCAACTTGACTACTGGCAGAACCTTTCAATCAGGCGAGCACCTGTCATCGTGCTTCCTATTGATTAAAGTCAACGACTGAATACTGTACAGTATGCAATTTATGACATGTTTGCGATGTTAGCCTGTAATTATTATACGATGCAGTAGCACTTCTGCAGAGTACGCTTTAGTACTGTATCATCGTGCCCAATATTGATTGGCTGCAGCATGTTGACGATTTGAGGTACGCAAACTGCAGTATTGTATCTATACGGTATCGTATATATTACTAATCGATTGGATTTACCACTATGGTTGAGCTTGGCCATATATCCCATTTCGATCAGGTCCTCTCGTGATTAGTAAATTGTTATGGCAACTCCACAGCTGGATAAATATAATCTCAGTAATGATGGTAGCGAAGTTATTGCTCAACGATTACAAATAGATAGTTATGCACAGAAAGATCGAAATGAATTGCAATCATACTACAGCCTCGATCGAATTGTACAATTCATAACGAGCCATGGGTATAAAAGGGTAAGAATCTACTCTATAGCCTTGAAAGTACGTTATTTCAATGAATGCAATCAATGCATGCACAATTCCAACTGATGGATTAGCATGTAGTTATGTTGTTGCATTTGAGATCAAATTTAACTTAGCAATACCAGTTGGCATATCAAAATAGCTCACAAAGTATCAAACTTTGATGCCAGTATTATTATGTGTAGACAGTATTGTAAATGCATCAAGTCTACGCAAATACAGTCTTGTTATGACGCTTACTCGTACGGTATTTTCTTGGCAATATGAAAGAAAATAGGACAGCAACTTCACCGACAGAGATGTAGTAATCAATACATGCTAATCTAACATGGCTAATGCCGGACATCATTGAAATCGGTTTAATGCATATTACTGTATACTTAATCAACTGTATTAGATTGCTCTACAGTTTCCTGATAGCCTTCTACCCGATTCAGCAAGTCTTGCGTTAGAAATACAAACTATATCTCCTCAATCTATAGATGTCTTCATTTTGGCGGATACTTCTTATGGCAGGTCAAACAAGCAATCATCTATTATAATCGTTAAAGTAATGATACTTTACTGTCTAAGCCAGGATAAAATAATTGAGTAATTACTCAATTATTTGGCTAATGGACGTACTTATTTTCGTGAAATTACGATTACTTCGGTCGTCATCATAAACATACACAATACATCATACGATACAATTTTTAATGTAGGTGCCAATATACTTACGTTTTAATTCATATTATATATCTATAGTTGTTGTGTAGACGAAATTGCTGCATCCCATGGTAACGCTGACTGTTTAATACACTTTGGCTCTGCTTGTTTGAGCCCGTAAGTATGCTATTGATCATTACATGATAATACTGTAGTAGCATCGTATTGAACTTTCTTAAATAGCAACAACATGGAATAGAATACGTAGAATAAGATACAAAGAGTTAGCTCGCAAAGTAGTAAGAATTATGCCAAAAAAATGAAATTATTCTTCTTTTAGTAATCGTAGGTTGCCTGTTTTATACGTGTTTGGACGTCATCCTGTTGATGCCAATAAATGCAAGGAGAGTTTGTCAGCCGTTGTAAGCGATCGTAACTGCTACGCTATCCTTCTATATGATGTCGTCTATTACCATACAATAGGCGAGTAATTTGGATTGTTGGTACTTTTAATAAATAGATGCACAACATCTGTGATAACTAATACTAATCGAGTTATAATATGATATTTTAGATGCCGTATATGAAACATTACATGCCCAATATCCAAATTTAATTGCTTCTGAAATAAAGGTAGGAAAATTAAGTGCAATTGTTGAATCTTCAGCAAAACTATTAGAAGATAAAGAAAATCAAAGCTGCGATCAAGAAGAGTATGGTCGTATTTTTCACTTACATGAAGGAAAAGAGATACATGATTATGTTATATTCTATATTGGCTCTGAAGGGTTGACTCTAACAAATCTTATGATGTCATACAATAAGTGTCGGGTAAACAGTTTACTGACATTGTTGATATTTCATTTCACGAGTAAATTATGACTACTCTTTATCTATCTTATTATCGATTAGTTTTATTCTTACAATCCTGATTTGGATAGTAGTAGATCAGAATCATTATCGGTCAACAAAGCCCTGATGAAAAGGTGTGACCATAACATCAAAATATATTATATTTGATAATATTGCAACGTTACAGCATGATAATGTTCTCAGTTAATTAAAAAGTGATCTTATTTCTCATGCAGATATTATTTAATTCAGAAAGCAAAAGAGGCCCTAGTAGTTGGAATAGTTATTGGAACGTTAGGCGTAGGTCTGGACATTAATCGATTAGTCGCCTTAAATTTTATCAATATTTTCGTGCTGTACTAATGTTTTACCGGTAACACCTTAGCCGATTATTTGCAGACGCTAGACAGGCTAAAAGCAGTTTTGAAAGCAGCTAACAAGAAGGTACAATATTAGAACAGTTTTTTAATTTGAAGCTATTATCTGCGCATAATCCTATTAATCTTCTACGTATACAATACGTAATGTTGTGTTCATGACTGTAATTGTATAGACATACACCTTTTCGGTGGGAAAAATTAATGTTGCTAAATTAGCAAATTTCATGGAAATAGATGTCTTTGTATTAGTAGCCTGCCCCGAAAATACCCTGCTGGATTCTAAGGTAAGGAATTCCATTTGTTATTGCTACAGTATATCCTTTTCCTGTTGTATCCTTGCGCTCAATAGCTACTCTTGTAATTTTACTTAGGAATTTTATAAGCCCATTCTTACACCTTACGAACTGGAAATCGCCTGTTTAAAGTAGAAATAATTAAATCTTATTTGAACATAATTACGTTTTTCCCTTTTTGGCGATCGATTATCAATATGTCGGTGTTAATCAATTATATATTTTATAATTTCAGTTGTTAACTTTATTTAAATTTTAAATATTCTAAGGGAAAGAGAATGGGACGGTACTTATATAACAGACTTTAGGCAATTATTACCAGGTAACGTAGGATTATCTGAAGGTAATTGCTCCTTGAAAGTAACAAAAAATAAATGAAAGTTTTTTTTGTTGTATTACTAGGCGGATTATCTAATCTTGAATTCAATGTGGATGTAAGCATATTTAAACTTAGACCAGATTTTTGATAGTCATTATTAGTAATTAAATATTGAAATAATTTAAGTCTCTAACTGTAGTAACATATCTATTAAGATTAAGATTTGTATTACATAGCCGAAAATTCATAATAATGCTTGCTACATACGTATATAGAGATTTAGGCATTGCATTTATTCATGACGTGTGCCTACATTGTACTGTAAGATTATCTTTGTATTGTTTGTAAGATGCTAGTGACAAATTTTTCAGAAATAATTATTATTTCTCAAAATGACATGTTTCTATAATAACAAATACTATCATTTTTATAGGATGAAAGAAAGAATCGAAATCCAGATTATTCTTTTATAACCGGACATATGCAATATACATCGCTACGCGGTAAATAAATTTGTTTTCTGAGAACTACTTTACAGCAACTAACTGAAGCACTTTAATAACTTTATATTTCTTTATGATATTGTAGTCATTTGCTATATCAATTATTATAAAAAAGGCTTATCGATTTATCGTAAATTATTGTTGTTGAACAATAGCTATGCTAAATAAACCATTTAAATAGTAAAATATAGTATGATTTTCGTAGATGATGACGAGAATATCAATCACGATAAGCAACAATCCTTAGTAACTCGAGATCGCATGCAAGTTATTCAACATCATACATCTGCAGGTATGTTGAGGCTGAATTTGGTGCCACTTATGTATTATTTATTGTCCAGTTCTATTTCAACCAACATGCAACCGGTACATTATTATTTGATATCTCTTGAAATATTCAATTTTTAATCGGCAGGTGAATTCTTATCAAATCGCTCTTGGAAAGGACTCGATGATACTCCAGACGATGATTCTTCTCCTATAAATGTTGTTGAAGGAAGACGTGGTATCGCCGCGAAATACGATAACGAAAATATTTATTAAGAATCAAAATTTTCCTCAATCGCTCTATTTTTTTATCTCATCCAGAAAATCAGAACTGCTTTCTTATTTCACACATATGTAAAATAATTTGCATTTGACAGAACTCTAATGTACGTTGTTTAAAACTGTAAGGTAAATTAAGCTGACAGACTATAATACGTGTATTCGTTACTAACTAGCATGTAAAATTAAGGATTGCAGGATATATTGTCATAGTATCGGAAACCTGAAATAGGGCGAAATAAATGCAAACTATACTATCATATCTTTCCACTAGAAGCCTAAATTAATTACACTGTTTTAGCTATTGTTATTGATGCTATGGAAATATAATCATGTAAAATAGTATGACAACATACGTACTGATAGTGGTGTTAAATAGAGTAATTTTTCATCAGATACCTCACAAGTCACAATGGATTTCTAACCTGTTGTATATTAATGTGCAAGCTATTGAGTTAACTATCTAGTGTAATCGAGTGTGCCTACAGTAATTCCTTAGGCAGCGACGGAGTTGAAAATGACGATCGTAATAGTATCCTTTCTCCAAGCATGAGCGCAAGACGCCCTCATTAAACGTCTACTTCAACGTCTCTTACAGGACGATGATGGACTTCGTCACGTTGAGCATTATTCTTGACGGCAGTTTTGCAGCCTAATCGAGCTGCTATCGATCGTAGAAAGCTGCAAACTACTTCATAGCAATTGCTACAGCATCTTATAATACAGGCATCGCAGATCGTGCAAATGCAATCTTGTCCAGCATCTTCCTCATCGTCATTCATTATAATTATTGACGAGCAGTGTTGTGCTTATGCAAAGTCATCGTATAATATTCCTACGCCAGTGTACCACTGTACATGTATCTAGGATTGAGGAAAGAATCAGATCGAAAGGTAGTAGCTACCTAGCGATAAGCTCGTAGTAGTATGTGCAATCTGGAATGCCGATATCCAAAAGATTTAAGCTCAGTACTCTCTGCACTTAGTTAATAACAGTCGATGAGTAATTTTCGTCAGTTTATTTACTACACACTGTTATTATTTTTGTAGGAATCTGTATGACATTTACAGTACGTACAATACGGTACCAGGCCAGGTTTAACCCTAACCCTGTACTGTACGTGTACAGTACAGTACAGGACTGTACACTGCCGTAGAGTACTGTATGCTACGGTACTATCACTCTCGGACGGACAGACATTTCCAGACTCATCTCGTTAAAATATTGGGCCAAACACTTGGTTATGGCAGAACTAAATTTAGTATGCAGTCGGTCGATTTTGAATTGACAATATTTTCTCAATTAAGGATTGAGAGATTGAATCTTATTATCTGTTACAAAATTCTGGTTAAAAAACAGTTATACAAGATCATGGAAGCTATTTAAATTAGTACCAGTGATTTAGAAAACAGACGCGGAAGATCCATACTAAGTAGTCATTTTGGGATAATAACGGCTACATTTGCTAAAGAAAAGTCGCCTGACTGGCGATACACATAACCAGTGTTATATAAACTGTATTCTTTTCAGATATAGTAGATAGATATTCTGATCACAAAATGGATGAACATATTTTCTTAATGTTATACCATATTTCATATATATACTAGTGCAAACTCCCGTCGCTTTACTGACGGTTTACGATAATGTGCTCATTTAACATCTTTTACGATACCGCAAAATCTGTAGTCTGGACTGTACTTTACAGTAAAGTTTACACTCATTACTACACTAGAGACCCTTAGAGACAGGACACTGCCCAAATGATATCAGAAAATTTCTTGCTTTTACCAGGTTTACTTTTTTTAGAGATCTCTGTGAAAATCATCGCAATACTACAAGCCTCTGCTTCCTTTTTTTTTTCAAGATATTGACTACAAGAAACGTTTATTCATTAACCTGATTTCCTACTGTTTTACTAGTTATCTCAAAATAATCCGAAACACAGTAAAGTCTTGTACACTTATTGAATGCACAGCTGAGCTCTGCAAACACGCAGCTACAGCATTCTAATTTACAATTTTAATTGTCGATGCACTTGTACTTGCATCGCTAAGCATACTACAATAGCATCAATTAAACGTGATTGCTTAATGTGCTACTGGAGCCACCATGAATGCAGTCAATAGCGTTGTGCCATTTGTGCGCAACGGTATATTGCAGTATTTAGCAGCAACACAGTAAGAAGAAGCTGTAAATTGTTTCTTAGCAATCCATCTTATTCCATAGTAGCATTTCTTAACTAGTCAACATTAATAGTAGTAATAACAGTTAACAAAAACAAACATCAACTAAAAGCGGTAACTGGCTGGCAATATACAGTATACGGCAAATGCATTGCGTAAAATTTCTTGACGATTTATTCTCTTTGACAATCCACTGAATAAAGATACTTTTAGGACAATGCTATTTTTAGTACATTCATGCGTTAAATACCTAAACATATAAATTAAGCGATTAAGTGAACTAATACAGTACTGTTAAAAGACAGTAAAATAGACATCTTGTAATTCATAGCATTCCCTTAATAGCCAACGTAATACTATAATGCAATAGCTATAACCATTATCTGTATATGGTGACGATCACAGCAAAAACCAGGCCTTAAATCACATCAATGATAAACTACGTACTTTATCCCATAATATTAATGGAATGGTCTTTACATACAGTAGATATGTAGTCTATCCACAATTAAACACGATTCCGTATACTGTACTCCTTCGATCGGCTTGTATGCTTTATTCTCTTAACGAGCCGTTGAGTATATAATTTCCTAGACTAATTCGCAGTAATAAAGCTATGGCTCATATTCAGGCTTACCGTTAGTATTAACTAGCACTAATAGCTAAATACTACGAATGGGTACAATAAGTGCTATAGTACAACATATTAACTACTTATATACAGAACTACGTTATACTGTATTTAGTAACATAGCGTTAATTAATATTAATATTTACAGTACGTAAGAAATACTATAAACTTGTTACTACTACAATTTTATTTGAGTTTTATATAGCAATATATCACCAGGAGAAGCATATTTCAATTACAATCCCTCAAGTTAAAGAGATTGCCAGCTTTTCCTGTTTTTAAATACATTTGTTATCATATTCTAGAAAGGTCAAAACTTCTAATGTAGCTTACAGATTAGTAATACCTAAACCTTTAGTTTTCACTTGTAATGCAACAAAGATCTTTCACCAACACTCGTTTTAGTCTATCTAAATAGAAAATATCTAATTGTTTCACTATCGATTTATATTCATACAACGTTTGCATAATTTTCCATTCATCGTCCTCCGTCACTAGATCGCCTGCAGTATTTCTCAAATATGGAAATACAAATTTTTCATCTTGAACTAATTCATTATACTCATGTATCACCTGTAAAGCGGGTAATTCTTTATTAACTCTACCATCTCCAACTAAGGATTTCTTCACGTCATTAAAATAATGTTGACACGCAACATGAGCATCCAAATTTTTCATGACGAAAAAATATTGCTTTTCACGATTATCACCATACCATGCAGCAATAGAATTTTGCTTCCTTGTCACGTCATAAGCTAACCTTTCAAAATCGTTACCTAATTTCTCAACATCACCAATATAGTATAACTGTAAGATTGATCGTGCCATTTTTCCATGTAAAGTCGGAAATAGATTAAATAACGCCGTTGCATCGGTTCCTAATACCGATTCTATTATTTCATTGCCCCCTGGATGAAGATCGATATATTGGCCGACATCGTAGACACAGTCATCAATAACCATCCACGAACCATTCGATCCTCCATTATGAGTGATAACATCGTATACCGATATTTTCCGTCTACCATCATTTGATATTGGTCTATATACTTCAATTCTAATACGATCAGTCAACATTGTCAATAGTTGTTTTATACCTATAGCCGATTTCAATACTGTAATCATATCTCTATACAAAGTTGTTGGACCACAAATGTAAATAAATGCACCTTGAGAACATAATTCACGCAATTTATTTTGCCCTTCTGTTGATGATAAGTAACTAGTAATTCGACCATTGTAGATGTATTCCGATTCTTTCAAGTTTTGCCTATTATCTGCAGAGAGACAGAGTTTTGTGTAATCGATCTTATCAGGAGCACCCTCTTTAGTCCTGCAACCAAAATATAGAAACATATTGCGACCTTCATCCATTTTCTTATTACGATCAATAAATGATTGATATGGAGCAACCCCTGAACCTATACCAATCATGACAATTGGTTTTGAAGTATCTTGTGGAAGTTGGAATGAAGAACTAACAGGAAAAATATTAACAATTTGATCTTTATTAAATAAATTATTTTGAGGTGCAAGTATTGGTGATACTTCCCCATTATCTATGCGTTCAACAAGTATTTTAATGTTGTCATTATCGAATGAGGCTATGCTATATACACGAGGTACTTTAGGAGGAATTTCTGATGGAGAGCTTTTAATATTGCTATTCGAAAAATCAGCATATTTGATGAATATTTCTTTTGATAGCTTACCATCCACTATTCCAAAATACTGACGCAAAAATAGTATCCATTGGCTTTCAACTGGATCTTTAGTATGTATGTTTAATGTAAAATTTTGAGATATACTGCGATAATTTGTAGCAGTATTTGGTATTAGTACACCGATTTTGTCACCCTCTCGATATGAAAAGGTTTTACTACCAATAAATAACATTACATATTGTAGATTTTTACGTTGATTAAGATTTGCAGGAGTAGATTGAATAGTTGCAGGATACAATCGGCTTATAAATTGACGATCGTTAATTCCTGCATCTAAATCAGCGCTAATTTCCTTGTAAGCGTTTTCAGACTTTGTCTCTCTATTAGCTACAGTCATATTTCTATCCATTTGGGTTGCAAAAGATAGAAGTCCTAGGGCTTTGCTACGATGCATATTCAAAAATCTATGGTAGGAGCGCTCGAGTAAATTAAAAGTCTTTGCTAATTCTGAATCACCAAAAGTTTCTAAGTATTGTCTAAGGCTACCTGTTTTCTTAAAATCTGATCTAAACGCCTCTAAGAATTGTAGATAGGCTTTAGGCAATAGTCGCTGTGTACTAATAAACATTTTCCCAAGTTCCGATGTATGTGATCGATCAATAATTATATCAAAAGTGGCAAAAATGGGATCAAATAATCCACTAGCAGTAGTCCCGTATAACTTATTCTCATTCGCTAAGTTATTTAAGCTTTCATCTGTAGCAGTATTCCAATTTAAATTCTCTTCAGTTAATACTTCGACTGTTTTCTTACTCTTAGGACTTAATAGCTGCTCTGGTGGAATAGGTCCAACTTGGCCTAGAATGCTCCAATGTGAAGGGATTATAGCTATTTCGGCATAGGGATTAAGCTTGACTTCTGACAGCGCATTAGACGCTTGATCAGCCATTACAATTAATTGGTTAAGATTTGCTATAATCCCCTCTTTATCATGGTTGTGCATAGCCAGCTGAAGATTTAACGCTATGTCTACAATGCCATGGCATGCATATCTGAGAGCAGCGAATGAATATCCCAAAAAAGTAGTTTCGGAACTAGAGCCGAATTCATCCGCATTAAAAAATGAAAATCTTTGCCTTATGTTTTTACGAGAAAACTCTTCAACAGATCTTATTAAAAGAATATTATCTATAGTTAGAGTGTCAATTGTATAGGAAGGAATTCGATGCAATTTCCTACAGCATTCTATCCAAGCGTTATGCAGACTAATAGGCAATTTAGGGCTACGGAATGCATTGATGTGGCCATAATAATTCCAATAAATTAATGAAATCAAAGTGATTGCTCCAAGTAAGATAGTGACCGTATTGATAGGCAAATCATCAATTTCATCAGAAATATCAGGCAGTTGAAGTATTTCATTCCGGAAACGAGGTGAATAACTATTGGAGATATTTTTTGTAAATAAAAATAGCACCTTACATTTTTCAGGTAACTGATCTGGGTCAGGATCCGCTATTAATTGGGGAGGATAAAAACCATGAGTATAGACGTGGCCCTCTGGTCTTAATTCAGGATTTTTATCCCACATTTCCAATAAAACTCTAGCACGAAGTTTGCTTTGGTACTGTCCATCATTTTTATTACCTAAGATTATTTGTAATTGACGTCTGTCCGCCATTAACTTGGGCTTACGTGATCGTTGGAATTCTTGAGCATAATTTTTTCTGAAATACAGGCGTAGTATCCGGGTTTACCGACTCTGACCAAAGTTAATGTAGTCGATACTCTGCTGGGCAATATTTGATAATTGCGTATGTATTTCTATCCTTCATGAAAGTATAGCTTTTAACTTGTTTTCATCTAAATCTTGGATGCATTATAATATATTGCTTTTAATTATGTTACCATAGGAACCGTCCTGAAACTTGTGGCATGATGATTTAATTTTCGCCTCTGTTCTCATTAACACATAAGAATTTTCATAGCTATGATTGTAGTTATAACTCTTCGCTCGTAAAAGCTCTGTAAGGAAATTTATAAATACTATAACTACAAACTATAGTGTTATATTATACATAACCACTACCGATAGACTCATCAATACTTTTACCTAATTACCTAAAGTTATCTCATTTGCTTACTCCAGTGAATTAATGCCCCTTGAGGCGTTTGGATCCTGTCATGCAATTGTTTAATAAAATGCGTTCTTCGTAATTAGTATATCACTGATAATTAAGGAAATTGGCCAAAAATTGGCTTCTTTAATTTTTTATAGTTCAATTATCATAAAGTTTCTTTGAAACACATAACAATACATCACATACTGGTAGAAGTAATCACAAGATAAAGTAATAATGGACTGTACAGGACTTGCGCCATTGAACTACTCTTTTAGCCTGCCACATGCTGATTAATGCTCCAAGCAAACAAAAAAGAAAAATATGTGTGTTATTTCAAAGTACCATACTAGTCTATAAGATCTTTTCCTTATTGAATCGTCAATCAAGTGAATGGGAAAAATAATTGTATAAATGCACGCGTGCTGTATCTATGTACAGTATTTGTATAACTAAAAGTAGGATTTTAGTGTGTTACAGTAAATTCGTCCATTCTGCAGTAGTTGTCGCAAATTAAATAGTAATGTACATATGTATTATCTTTCTGTAATATTAGCACGTTGTCCGCAATCCTAGTTAACTATGACTTAAATAAAGTATGTACCAAATGCAAATAAGACGTGACTTTGCTTCGTTGAGAATTGTTGCCAGACTAAAGATACCAACAGTAGTTGGTAGGGTTTAAGATTATACGCATGTATTTTACGTTTGATTTAGAGTAGTTACAAGAGTAAAAGTATGAATCCAACATGCTTTTCTGGAATCCATTGAACAGAATTATTTTTCACCATGTCCTCTACTGTCCCTTCATATGTTCCCTACGCGTATAAAATATGCAAAGTATGGCGAGCATAAGCCGGCATTTTTCAATACAAGAAAGAGAGAATAGAGTTAGTAGTTAGTTTTACAATAACTTCAACTGTACAGCGTGATCTTTTTGGTATCTAATTCTTTAATATGAAGTTCAACGCTTTACTATGAACCAATATATGACATATACACCAATTCCACATACTGTATCAAAAATTGACCGGATTTCGTACCAAAATGCCGGCGTTCAGTATACATTAATGTGTACTGATTTATCGGTTTGGAAAAGGATCATACTGTAGTATACAGGAGGGTTAAGTACTGTACAAATTGTCCCAGAACTTTTTCCCGAAAAATTTTATCGACAAAAAATTGAAATTTTTGTCCATTTTCAATAAAATACATGTCAATCTATCGATTGACTCAATATCAATTGATCGATTTATCTGGGTACAATAACTGCTATAGTATAACATATTAACTATATACAGAACTACGTTATACAATCTATCGATTGACTTGTATTTTATTGAAAATCGACAGAAATTAACTATATGCAGAACTACGTTATACAGTCTATCGATTGACTTGTATTTTATTGAAAATCGGCAGAAATTAACTATATGCAGAACTACGTTATACAGTCTATCGATTGACTTGTATTTTATTGAAAATCGACAGAAATTAACTATATACCGAACTACGTTATACAGTCTAATTAACTATGTGCAGAACTACGTTATACAATCTATCGATTGACTTGTATCTTGTTGAAAATCGACAGAAATTAACTATATGCAGAACTACGTTATACAATCTATCGATTGACTTGTATTTTATTGAAAATCGACAGAAATTTCAATTTTTTACTTTCGAAGTTTATGGGGAAAATGGACTGGGACAAACTGTACAGTGCACAGTGTACAGTACTGCATAGTCCACTGTACACTGTACACTGTACAGAAGGATAAAGTAGTATACAGTGTACAGTACTGTCCTGCGTGATGCTACTGTATGTCACGTGACTCTGACCTGCTCTGATACTGTAACTATATACATACTGAAAACTATCACCAGTCGCCATAGTACAGTAGGATAGTACTTGTCTCTGCTTGTCCAATAATGTAAACAATAGCCATTGTAGTGTACGACGGACTCGTCAGTCTGTCAGTCAATCCACGTCGATTTACAGTAGTTGCGCGTTAACCTTCTTCTCCACTACTGTCAAATATTAATCTTCTGGCTGTTGCAGATATAGCTCCAACTTATTTCACAATTATTGAGAGAATCCCTTGCATACAAGAGTAAAATGTGGAAATTAACAGTCATCGTTGTTATGACCTGTTTAACGGGGCTCTTGCTAGCTCTACCATCGTTGCATTCTCGTGAAGATGACGGCAAAAATTGGGCAGTCCTCGTAGCTGGCTCCAATGGTTGGGACAATTACAGACATCAAGTAAGTTTTCCATCGTAGGACAGCAATGTTATTTTAGCATCCAATATTTTAAATTAAATGTATCAATCAAAGTGATTGCTATCCATACAACTACTTCTATACATACAGTTAACTTCAAGATTACATGTCGTTATAAACTATTGTATTGACACGTTAGTTTTTAGTTATATATTTTTCCCCCAGTTCAAGCGTCGAAAAGGAAATGAAACACGCTATACTGTACTCTGTATACCACTTGACCATCTCTCTGCAAGGAAGGCCAGAAAAATAAAATAATTCGTTTACACATATTCCCATTGACAATTTCACGATATAGAAATGTTACACAGTGATACTGTGTGATACTACTGAGGGATCCATGTACTTCCCAATCGAATTTTGATTCTAAATCGCGAACTTATTCCACTTGGATCCTGTGTGTACTTTTCGGATGTTATTGTCCGGTAAGACTATTACGTCATGCATCTTGATGGTAATGCTTTACATACAGTATTCAGTAGGAAAGGAAAGGAATGAATGCGTAAAGCATCTCCATCGTGCGACTACTGCTCACCTTTTTTCAACCTTGGCTGATATTAGGATGGAACTGACGATAATCAATTTGCCTACACTGGAAAGAGTACACTATTTCTACGTTCTATTACTGTAAATGGCGATCGCTTAATACTTTACTAGATCGATTGCCACTTTTCTTCCATTTATTGTATGGGAGATGGATAGATAGTAGAGAAAATGAAGATCATCGGTCGTTTTGTAGTATGTAAACAAGGCAATAGTATTCATTTTCTCGACATGGTGTTACACGCTATGACAGAAATGGAGCATTCCAATTTGAGTTGAATATCCTTTACATACAGTATTAAGTAGGAAAGGAGAGGAATGAATGCGTAACAGTAAAGCATCTCCATCGTGCGACTACTGCTCACCTTTTTTGCAACCTTGGCTCATATTAGGATGGAACTGACGATAATCAATTTGCCTACACTGGAAAGAGTACACTACTTCTACGTTCTATTACTGTAAATGGCGATCGCTTAATACTTTACTAGATCGATTGCCACTTTTCTTCCATTTATTGTATGGGAGATGGATAGATAGTAGAGAAAATGAAGATCATCGGTCGTTTTGTAGTATGTAAACAAGGCAATAGTATTCATTTTCTCGACATGGTGTTACACGCTATGACAGAATGGAGCATTCCAATTTGAGTTGAATATCCTATTCAAAAGGATAAGACTAAAATGAATAGCGCAATCATGAAAAGACTTTGCTATACACGTATGAAATACCGTATAATAGCCAGGTTATACTCAAGAATATCAATGCCTATTTTCCAATCTTGTACAACATTGGCCTTCATTTCTTTCAATCTCATTCAAATCTTACTGATTTTTTATTTTAGGCCGATATATGCCATGCTTATCAGATCCTTCATAAAAATGGATTCCCTGATGAGCGTATTGTGGTCATGATGTACGATGACATTGCCGAAAACGAAAAGTAAGTCGCAATCACAGCTCTCCTAATGCTAGTTATGGATGAAACACTGACATTTCGAACATTTTGTTTTCATCTGTTTTGTTGACTAAACTAGCAACCCAACCCCTGGAAAGATTATCAATAGGGTAAGTCTAATTTTATCGATCTTAATGATTACTACACAGTAATCTTGGAGCACTTTTTTGCTCTTGTCAGCACATGGGTATATATAAGGGCAAATTTACTGTCAAGATATTTGGCAATCTTAAAAGGACACGTATGCTTTTAAAATGAACTGCTCTTATGAGGAATCGGCAGTGTCTCTGTCTTTTCATATTTTATCAACTAGTACAGCATCTGCAAAATGTTACTCATATTATTCCTTTTTTCTCCTTTATTAGCCTTATGGTCCTAACGTATACGCCAACGTTCTAAAAGATTACACCAAAAATGTAAGTTGATCGTCTTACTACATCATTTCCGTTGAAATCACTCTCATGGACATCGAAGTTTAAAATTTATAGTCCTTTTGATTAGAAATAACTTCAATTATTTGTTTTTGTTTACATAATAGCATGTCAATCCAACAAATTTCATCAACGTTTTACTGGGTAATGCAGACAAAGTCACCGGTGGCAGTGGAAAAGTACTGAAGAGGTCTGATATTATATCTCGTAACGGAAACAGCAAACAATTTTATTGAAATTGTTAATTACTGTAATAGAAATCGTGCTAAGGCCATTTAAAAGCATGCAATCTTTTTCTCAAATAGTGGGCCAAATGATCGTGTTTTCATCAATTTTGTCGATCATGGTGCGCAAGGTCTTGTGGCCTTTCCTGAGGACATTGTAAGTAATATCACATTCTATTTTGATTAATCATTCTATACACAGCAGACAAAATATCTTTATCCTTATCATAACTATTTCTTTATGTTATCCTTTCCTTAATCAGTTAACCGCTAAGATGCTTAACCAGACCATCAACCAAATGTACATGAAGAAAATGTTCAAACAGGTTCAAATCCGCTTTCTATACTGATTATATAATGAATCAGATAAGATAAATCTACAACTTGAACATTTCTCTATGATTCTAGTTGGTTATTTACGTTGAAGCTTGTGAGGCAGGATCAATGTTTCATAATGTCTTAGCCGATAACAAAAATGGTATTAATACAATTGTAAAACCTTAATCCATGAAATATAGTCACACGTGTGCAATATTTAAGATCTGATTCATTTTCTTCGACAGTTTATGTTACTACTGCTTCCGATCCGACTCATTCCTCGTACGCCTGCTATTATGATAGGAAAAGGGGCACATATCTTGGTGATGTATACAGCATAAATTGGATGCAAAATTCCGATCAGGTATAAAGTGATACGATTAATTAATAATAATTGATAACTTTAAATCCACATTTTCCTGTGGCTTCCTTTTACGCTACAGCTTTTGTTCATTGCAATAAATAATAAAACGAAATTCTAGGCTGACATGCAAACAGAAACCTTAATTCAACAGTTTGATACCGTTCGAAGAAAGACCAATACTAGTAAAGTCTGCAAATATGGTGATATGGTAATTTCCTTGTAGAATTATTGGATAGGAAGAAAAAATTGATTTATAAATAAGTTATATCCTTTAACCACAATCTTGTGTTTGGCTAGTCATTCGACGAGGAAGATCTAGATAATTTTCAAGGCGATCCAAAATCCAATACTCCATCAAAACTATTCGATCCTTATCCGTTACCTCCGATGGACACTGTCGCAGCTCCAGATGTACCAGTAGTTATTTTAAGTAACCGTATTACTGATGCCACATCAAAGACTGAGCGACAACACTATATAGGACAGTTAGAGAAGCTAATTGAGGTAAAACACGAATGTCGTAAATTGGAGATCGTATGAATCTGTAAATTGTAAATTTAATCTTTCCTATATGTCATGATTACTAATAGATATCAATCTTTAAATATTTTATCCTTTCACACCTCTACTAAACCTTGCAGCATCGCGAAAAAATTGATAAGACGATACGATCCATTCTCATAGAAGCTGTTGAAAACAATTTTGAACTTGCTCATCATATTATGCATCACCAAAAGCATGATATTAAGAATTTTGATTGTTTACATGTTATGACTAAATCGTTCTCAGAGAAATGTTATAACCTTGGCAAGGTAATGTAGAAGATTTTAATAAAGTAGAGTTGTTACAAGGTCTAGTAGCTAATAGACTATTATATTTGATAGAATGACTATGCCATGCGTATGGTTTATGTTCTGGTTAACCTGTGTGAAACGGAGCGAATGACCGAATCAATGTAAGTTTGACTTTTGAATTTTTACTAAACTATAATTAATTACTATTGTAACAAATAAGTTAAATCACGTATGAATATAAGGTATGTCTAGTACGGTACAGTGCAGCGAAGAAAAGTGTTTTCCATATTTGCATTCATTTTTTTTCTATTGTTCATTTTACTCAATCATAGGATTCTGTCAGCAATTAACAAGATTTGCCACTAACTTTCTTCATTTATTTGTGCTTAATGATCCTATCCAAGTCTGTCACATTTTATGTTTAGATCTTTACTTCATCCATACTAGTAGCAACTAACAGAACTTCCCTGTCTCTTAAAATACTCTATGATAAATTTCTATGGATACGACTTATTGGTAGCTGTTTTATTTTTTATAATTTGTATCGAATGTAGTAACTTCTAACGAAATTTCATGTAGCTATTAGTTCATACATAATTTGATATGTTACCATGAAATTATCAATGTTCACAGTAATAAATAGAAGATAGCGCAGCAAATCGTGGATTACAATACATTTATAAATTCAATGCCACGACCATGTAAATAACTCACCAGCCTATGTACCGCGACTTTGATAGTTTTTACATCTTACAACAAGAAATTGTATACTTTATTCGGCGAATTGTATGGATAAGAAATTAGGTAGATTGATGATGACATTCGAGTGATAATGTTTACGATACCGCGTATAATATTCTGGCGTTCACTTAAACTTTTCATCAAGTAATATCTATTCTCCCTGTCCATACCTAGTTTTAGAAAACCGCCTGTTCAATTGAACCGTTATGGTAGTGGGTGATTTAAGGAGATTTGATAAAAAGACAGACAATGTAGTGGTAACATTGATGAACTAATTCAATCAATAATAAGAAATACGTATACGTTGTGTGGGTGCTTTAGCTAAATCTCTTTGTTAATAATGTCTGCTTTCCGCAAGCAATCGCATCTCACATCTAGAACAGTCCAATTCTACCAGCTAAATCAAGCTTATTGATTGAATTAGTAGCCCCAAATAACGTCTGCTTTCCGCAAGCAATCGTATCTCACATCTAGAACAGTCCAATTCTACCAGCTAAATCAAGCTTATTGATTGAATTAGTAGCCCCAAATAACGTCTGCTTTCCGCAAGCAATCGTATCTCACATCTAGAACAGTCCAATTCTACCAACTAAATCAAGCTTATGGATTGAATTAGTAGCTCAAAGTAACGTCTGCTTTCCGCAAGTAATCGCATCTCACATCTAGAACAGTCCAATTCTACCAGCTAAATCAAGCTTATGGATTGAATTAGTTGCCCAAAGTAACGTCTGCTTTCCGCAAGCAATCGTATCTCACATCTAGAACAGTCCAATTCTACCAGCTAAATCAAACTTATGGATTGAATTAGTAGCCCCAAATAACGTCTGCTTTCCGCAAGCAATCGTATCTCACATCTAGAACAGTCCAATTCTACCAACTAAATCAAGCTTATGGATTGAATTAGTAGCCCAAAAGTAACGTCTGCTTTCCGCAAGCAATCGTATCTCACATCTAGAACAGTCCAATTCTACCAACTAAATCAAGCTTATGGATTGAATTAGTAGCCCCAAATAACGTCTGCTTTCCGCAAGCAATCGTATCTCACATCTAGAACAGTCCAATTCTACCAACTAAATCAAGCTTATGGATTGAATTAGTAGCCCAAAGTAACGTCTGCTTTCCGCAAGCAATCGCATCTCACATCTAGAACAGTCCAATTCTACCAGCTAAATCAAGCTTATGGATTGAATTAGTAGCCCAAAGTAACGTCTGCTTTCCGCAAGCAATCGTATCTCACATCTAGAACAGTCCAATTCTACCAACTAAATCAAGCTTATGGATTGAATTAGTTGCCCAATCAGATTATCCCTATATTGTTACCTAGTACAACATATTTTATATCTACTGCTATATGGTAATGCAATAATGAAGTGAAGGAAAAACACTGAAAATCTGTTGCACAAACTCAAACATGTCATAGTCATATTGGTGGGGGTGGTTTAATCTTCATCATCTGTTTGGCACGAGTTGTCTTGCCGTAATAGCGGACAGTACTCTCGAAAACCTTCTTACTGCAACCTAAAATCATTGGCGATACTGTATTTAGCTTAAGCCGAGTTGCTCTGCTACTACAGAGTTCAAGAGTTCAAGAGTTCAAGCTCTCGGCGAAATCTAGCCTAGCTCGTCCATTTCCTGCCATATAACTTGTTCTATCCAAACTACGTGTACCGAATGAAGGATACACCTGTTGTTAAGCTTGATCTATACGACTAACTACATTACTGCTGTGCCGCATACTCGCATGCTAGACACACTTTTCCTCACGCTTACCTCCTATCGTATTTCGGAAAATTTCCATCCTATATTCCGATAGAGTATCATTACTAATGATTCCTTAGACAAGGACTACTAAAACTAGTCTTTTCTAGTAGTCTATGGTAATAGCTATGCTGTAGTCTACAGAATGTACACTGTACTAGGTCCAAATCATTCATCATCTTCAAAAGATTCAACTTTTTTCATGCCAAATGATGACACAACCCAGCTAAATCGGAGTGGAGTGTCTCTCGTACATGGAAGCTAAGCAGAATTACCACAGCATTTTCTTGTTCGTTATTCACTGTTCTGTTGTGAATTATTAATATACAGTATATAATTGATCGAAAACGGAGGAGGCAGCTCGGTTGTATACTTTAGTGAAGGCCCGCTACTACTTTATTTCTCGATCAACTCCACACCTGGCTGGGTCAGCGCAATATAATAACGATACAATATTCCGAGGGTCTGATTTACAATATTAAAGTAGAATTTGCACACGGAGTAGCTGTAAGAGCTCTTACAACCTAGAATCATAAGTGCAACGATGTCATCCATAGAAATACAGCAAAGGTTCTCTACCGACATCTTTCATGAACATCAAAACAGGGAGGTAAAAGCGGAGCAAGCCGGCTAATCCACCCCCTACCTATCCGCTTGCATAATACAGTACCATAATCCCTGGGGAAACGACTGTATCGAGGGAAAACAGTTATAAACTTGTATGAGATTTTACCCATGTAATGCACACTCATAAAGACTTTAGCAAAGGCGTATCCTGTCTATCACCTCTATAACCTGGAGAAAACTGCGTAGTAGCAGACATTACTGTAGGTGATTGCGATCGGTAGGTATCTCCCAAGCCACATTTTGCAGGCCTGAGCCAACAATTAATTTAAAGCAAATTCAATCTAAATCAAGATGGCAAGAGCAACTGCACGCCTTGGTCGTTTAGCAGCCAATTCAACGTCCTTTTTTCTTTGTGATATGCAAGAGAAATTTACCAAAACAATTCGCTACTTCGATGATATTGTAGCTGTACAACAACGATTGATCGCTGCAGCCAATACCTTGAATATTCCTTTAATCGCAACTGAACAATATCCTCAAGGTAATGGAGATCGTGATGGCATGATCCAATGACTGAACTAACCTTATTTTAAGATGGAATACTGTATGGATATCTTTATCATTCCCGTGGAGTCAAAATTTTCTTAGGAATAGTGCTAATTTTCAATCGCATCGCTACCCTACAGTTCGTTTGTGTTAACCAAACAGATCAATATCTGATGCGTAGATAGGCTAAAATCTCCCGTTACCACGGAATTCCACCCACTGGAATGATATCAAAAATAACAGTCGTTTATTTTATATCCATTTCTATAAGAATAATACACCATGACAGATTAGTTCTATAGACTTGATGATGAAGTTGCAATCATTATGTCTCAGTTTTAAATGGTACGCACGTCTGTTTTATTTATCTGTGTTTTTTAATATGCCGGTAGGCTGTATATGACAGTAGTAAATTATACCAATCAGACTACGTGACAAATCTTGATAAACTTCTTTACTGGACAGTTAAACGATTGGTCTGCTTGTCTGAATTCTGTCAAGTATGCGTATTATTCCTTCGTTCGTACAATGAGAACATATTCCATTACAACAGATCTTTCCATATTAATGTTATGCCCATTTAAAAGTACTGCAGTTGACTTCAAGATGTGCCTTAATTAACATCCAACCTGTCAAATGTGTACCAATTCTGCCCTGAAACCAGCATGCTGCAACACCTATCTAAATCTTCATAATCTGATAGGTTCAAACTTGATTTTCTATGAAGTACACGTATAACGTACATTTAAACTTTTATTAATTTCTATATCGTAATGCTATCTGTACGATAAAAAAAGAATTCAATTCCAAATATCTAGTTTAACCTTATGATCACGCTAGCGATTCAACAATTTCCATTCTCGTCACAGTACATGGGTGCTAGTTGAGCCTTGTGAAATTATTAAACTTTATGTAAATAGACGTTGTGCATCTAAATAAATTATTGTTTTACACGTATACCGGTAGGAGGATTTCCAATGATTGAATGCTCTAGTTTAAGGAACGTTATATAAAATATTCGAATAGCTCAATAAGCAGTTTAAAAACTCCCAATGATATCATTATCAAGCTAGAGTTGCAGATGTGTATACGCAGTTGCAGGAAGTGTGTCATTAAATAGCTTCGATTATGTTCTAATTTCCGGGTTTATCCATAACTTATAAACAATCTACCGAATATTATCGCTAAATAATTGGAAACTAGTAGTACAACCGGCCGTACAATCGTATACACAAGAGATTTTATTTGCAATTATAGTATACTATATTGATATTCTAATGTCCTCTATTTGTATTTAAGGATTGGGAAAAACTGTTTCAAGTTTAGACACCAGCAAGGCTAAAGGTAGATTTAACTCTAATGCTATCGTGTATGGTTATCAATATGACTAATAACGTACTTAACAACTTCATAATATATTTGAAATGAAAGCTCTAAATCTCATTGAAAATCACCTACTTATCATTATAAGGAATATTTCCGAAAACGGACTTCTCCATGCTGGTGCCTGAAACTGAAGCCTTATTGAAGGAAATGCCACATGTTAAATCTATTGTATTATTTGGCATAGAAACTCATGTCTGCATACACCATACTGCAATCGACCTTATTGATAAAGATTACGAGGTATAAAGCTCTCAGTAGCCTAATTTCCACTCGATCAATGCACATTGATGCTGCTTTTGCAACAGCAGATTTATCTCTATTTCTAATTATTACGAGCTCATGAATAAGAAAATCCTCCTAATAATATATTAATAAATAAATAATTGCTAATATTCTTTACATTAAACAGGTTCATATTGTAGCAGATGCAGTTTCATCACGCTCCATGGTAGACCGCATGTACGGGATTGAAAGACTGCGACAATCGGGGGCCTATATAACTACAAGTGAATGTGTTTTACTTGCTCTCATGGGAGGATCGAAACATCCCCAATTTAGGGATATTCAAAAACTAATCGCAACATCAGCTCCCGAAACTGGTTTATTGAGCAAATTATAGTTTGCTAATTCTACCAATTGAGCATTTTAACAAATACGCATAACGTTTTGCTTTAGAATCCTTTTATTGTAAAACTAACAACATACATCGTTGCTAAGGATACTAACAAATATTAGTAAAAAATCATGCAATTTTAATTTTGATTGATTAGCCTAATTCCTTTACTAATGTTGGTATTGTGATCGCTTATGCCCAGTAAGATTAAATATAATTTGCTTTATGTTACAAAAATGTTTTGCACCCATGTGTAATTGTGTATCTTAATTATTATTGGCGAATTGAAGCAAAACAAAATGCCAATTATCTCTCGTATAACTATTAGAGACGACAGTTCAGAAATCATTCTTTAGCTAAGTACTAAAAGACAATGTAAAAGCATTTACACAGAATAGATAAGCGCCTGTTGCATACACCAATATTAGTATTGATCCTGCAATACACTAGATCAAGTTTACATTTTAGTCCAAAAAAAATTGTTACGACCATTTCGTAAAGTAATACCAGTCTATTAAAAGTTAAGAAAACAACTTCATAGAGTATTAACAGTTAAATTTAACTTACGCATAAACAAACAAGTCTGCATAAGTTAAAGGTATCATAATTGAATACTTAACATCAAAAATGCATCCGTTTGAGTAAAATTCTGTACAATCAAGTCGTAAACAGCAGCTAAACGCAAAATTATTAATTGCGTATACAAGTGATAGAACGATTTTACTAGAACAATATACAATAATATTACTATACTGTACTAGTTCGCTTACAAGATTGTAGATACCTAATTGTCAAATATCTTATATAGTCTATCCTTTATGCAACGTAGGAATACATTTTCCTGTAAGATTATAAAAGAAAACATGAGTACAGTTAAATAATAACAATGGCAACGACGTATCTCATGTAAAATCTCATACTTTACATAATTGAGTAAATTACCTATCATCGGTACGGCGTAAATATTCTCTTTCAATTAAGCTTTCAATTCTCTTCTTAATAACCATAGGATGAGGCATAAACCTTGCCGTTAATAGTTCTGTAGTCTATTACAGGATAAATTTAGATTAAATCAATGCTCAATTTTATCATATTATCATCAAATACAATGCTTTCATTTAACATGTAATCACAACTTCGATTTACAAGTATACCTCGACGACTAATGCGCTATGATGTAATTGCTTCCTAGCCTTCATTATTCTAATTATGGCAGCTTCAATCGTAATAATTGTTAAAGAAATTTTCAAAATCCGTAATACATATCGACCAAAAATGAATTAGCGTAGCTGTACGATAAAGAGACTACATCACGCTATAACATAGTATATTAAAAGATATTCATGCTTTCTATCGTCGTCAATTTTCTGCTTCGTATCCTTCCGTTCCGGTTCCGATTCGCCCTTCGTTGATACTAAAACATGTTTAAATTAGCAAATTCTATATAATTGCAGAACAGCTATGGACAGCAATTCACCTGTTTGTATCTTTACTCTAACGAGTTTAGAAGTGAAATTGTCGTTAACAATGAATTCGTCAGCTGGACCTAAAGGCATAAAAAATAACGCAAATTAAAGCCAATTAAATTGATTTAACTACCAAGTTATATTTGTATTACCTATCTCTTTTGATTTTGGATTTTTTGTTAATATTCTCTGCGATGTCTTTCCACAAGCAAGTGACTGTAATGCTCTTATCAAATCCCGATCCGGAATGTTCGTTGCAATCTTTAATTCCTAATAATAATTACTTCTTAGCAAAATAGGACATAATAAAAAAGTCATTTATGCACACGTTCATAGCTTGTACCTCGAATGATAATTTTTCTTTACTATTGAATAGTAATAATATAACCATTTGAAAAGTCGATACTTGTAAAATATGATTCCTAGTTTCAAGCTTAACGCTATCAGGCTATAAAGTAAGGACGGATAACGTTACATATCCAACGCAAAACGATAACAACACAAAGCTCTACCTAAGCTACCTTTTTGGAGCCAAAAAACGTGGCATGTAAATCTGCAAATCCCTATTATTTAAAGGCAAGTTTGTTATTTCCACAACGTCATTTATAAATTACAATTGCAAATAAAGCATACCAATTGAGCTTGTAATACTAGTTTTCGCCCGTTATGACCGCCTAAATAAAAACTATTAAAAGAAATGCAAGTGATCATATATAAGTGCAATTGAGCGATTGTATCAAGTAACTCTATTATTACAAAACTAGTAGCAACTATAGCGATATAATGTAGCAATACAGTAATGTAATAATGTGATGGTAATTAGTGATCTAATAGTATAACTCATGTAATATATTATACCTCTGAAAAGCGTCATAACAGGTAGAAATTTCTGTGGGTATATTACATTGGTTTGAAGATAACTGAGAAGGCCAAAAACCAGCAGTGAGGACACGAATATTCAGATCAAAGTTTATGGTGGTCTATATTTAATATTTGATATCAAAATAATATTTAATTTAATTTATCAATAAAAGCGCAATAGATCTTGACAATATAAAATGTGAAAATTGTAAAATAAATATTGCTCCACGAACCTGAGAGCTATCTAAATGCTTCTTAAATTTCTCCATTACAGTTTCGGATACCGACATATCTTTAAACATTCCTTCTAACTTCGATGTAAACTGACATCCACATTCCGACTAAGGATAATTTTAAACAAATTATGCAAATATGTAAATAAAGATTAGCGAAATTAGCTTAAATTTATGTACAATTAATAAAATAATCATTATACCTTTAACTTGAAAATCATACTGTTCTCCATTTCATTAGAACTACTTTTACCAAGAAGCAATCTCTTGGCTAAATGTTGTTTGTAATATTTTTCAAATACGTCCTACAAGCAAGACAAATATTTACTTTTTATGTAACTCTCAAATATATTACATAAATTTAATCTTGTAAGTAGAGAAACTTTTCACAAATACATCATCAAAAACGTTTGCCCAACTTTGACGATACTCCTCCGTAAATACGGCGGATTCTAGAATATAGATATATCTAAGTGACTGATGTCGGTGATCAACAAGTTTAACCAAACTAGTGCTTATGAATGATATAGCCAAATAAAATCTACGTTGTTGCATTAGTTTTGAGCTACTACGATTATAAGTTATGGCACTTATAATTATTGAAAACTTATAATAATATTATAATAAACAGAGGGTATGCAAGTTTTTGGTTTGTCAATAGCAAATCGCCATTCATTATGCAGAATAAGAATAGCATTACTGTATAATCAATTTTACCTTATCTTGTAGATATCGAAATAATACCATAGTCTTTTCTAAAAGAAGTTCTATTTCCTGATCCGACAACTAAAATAATTGTAAATATCAAGGTTAAAACGACGAATAAATACAAAATAAATTATCTTCATTAGACTAACTCCTTTGGTGCCTTTTTTAAGCTTATCGTCGATATATAAAGACAAATATTCAGGGGCTCTTGGGTTAATATTTAGAAATGATTCAAATTCCTAATGGAAACCAATTATAGTATCAATTAAGTAATTGGTCAGAAAACTTAATACAACCTTTAGAATCAACTTACTTTATTTATCGTCTGTTTAAAATGACGATTGTTATCAAATGATTTCTCCAGAAACTGTTCATAAATATCCTTTAGATCGATGACGCTCTATTACAATTAATAAACAAAATAGTAAGTATACGCCTTACTTTATCAGTTACCTAAATACTCCGGAGTAATTAAAATTAAGAAGAAAATAATTTTTCGCTTTTTGCTAAACCTGAATAAAAGCAATGCCAGTTTTTCCATCATCATCATTGACTAGGGCTTTTCCTTGGCTTTTCAGATAAACGCCCATACAATCACACATTAATTCAACTCCTCCATGAACACGATTCATCATGCTGTACATGCGTGCGAGATCTACATTTACCCGTAAGAAAATGATCAACTTCAACTAGAATCCATATAGATATTATAAAGGAATATAAGAAACGGACCGTCCATTTTCGCATTTCTTAACATGCTTACTAGACCGGAATTTTCCATCTATAATTATGACGTAATTGTTAATAAATGCAAGTTTTAACAACTCTATAAACTTAATTATCATCAGACGAATTGTTGAGTACGAACTTCAATTACGGTCTTCATATGCTTTTCGATAAGTTCTGCTTCTACAACCTGCATCAATTGAAGTAAGCCTATAAGCTACGAAGTAAGAATTACAATAGTGCATCATTAAACTAACCCGAACAATTCTCTTTTCAGTACTTTTATCAAGGTAATGTGCTGCTCGTTCAGCTTCTTCATTTAGACGTCCTTCGACCTGCAATAATAGCGTCATTGGTAATAAAGCATTACAAACTTCAAAGGATAAAAATGATAGAATTGCACCTTTTTAATATATGTTGAAGAATCATTTTCTTGCAAATATTTCTGGCCTTCACGCTATAAAGGCAAGAAAAGTTTGTTGTGAATCTACGCAATTACAATTCCCTTCACTTGGAATATTGTTAATACTTGATAAAATTCAGCAGACTGCTCCAAAAATGGTTGCTCGAAATCCTCCTCATATACAGATCTGCCTCCTAAACTTAGATTTATTAACATGTGGCAAGCATTCTTTACTGCTCCCCTATGATTACCGATTGAAAAGAGTAATCAGAATTATAAGGAAATTTAGTACTTTCTCTTCAATTCAAAATTTTTGTAGTAAAGAACTAAGGTACAATAAATAATAATTAATACCTATCTACAACTTCTCCTTGTCTTTCTTTATCTACAAGTTCTAATAATGTTTTACATAAATAATCTCGAATATGGCCAGATCGTGCAACCTATTTCAATGACAGAGTTGATAGTTTTTGTTTCATAGTCTCAATAAAGATATTAATTGTGTACAGTAGATTGATAACGACAGTAACAAGTAACTCCAAATAACTAATTCCTATATATAATGTGTGGTTACCAAATCTCTAAATAATATAAGCCCCATGTTATAGATGGTATCTAAACTTTTTCCATGGACGTATACTCGGTCCTATGCAAAAAATCAAATTAAGAATGTCAACATGTTTATTCCCTTGATTAATATTACAATTATGTTACTCTTACCATATACATTAAAATATCTCTAATCATAGTCATTGCGGTTTGATGATCTGTCCAAGCACGGTTTAATATAGTCAAAAAGTTATTATCGACGGAATTTCGTAGATCTTGACAAACCTAAATGTTGATACAATAGACCCTGTATTAGCGGGCTGGATACATGGATAGTTGTAGGCTCTATTTCCCCTTTTCTCTTTTGTGAATCAATAAGCCATAAATCGATATGATGATCACCTCTTTCTACTTACCTTTCTTAAATATTCTGCAATAACATCCTTACAACCAGTGTATAATCTATCACCATGTTTATGAAGTACCATCGTATATGCATTTCTATGAAGAGCAG
Source organism: Trichoplax adhaerens (assembly GCF_000150275.1). Lineage (NCBI taxonomy): Eukaryota > Metazoa > Placozoa > Uniplacotomia > Trichoplacea > Trichoplacidae > Trichoplax > Trichoplax adhaerens. The sequence continues at coordinate 338,918 of NW_002060943.1, read as the reverse complement.
AATGATTTGTTAATTACATTATTATAACAAAAATGGACGACTACGGAGATTTTATCATCCGTATATGGTACAATGATCACATCTTGTTACCTGTACAATTCTTCAAAACTTAATCCACTATTATTTTTGTTAAGGATTTCTATGATGGCATTGCGCAATAACTGCCAAATATCATCCACGTATTTCTCCTCCATACTCATCTAATTGATCATCATTATACAATTGATTAAGCAAAATGCAAGCTGATATTCAATAGCACAATCAATGGTTCAACTTTTGAATATAATTTCAGTTAGTTCTATATCTGATGCAGTCAAGATTCCTTGCTTTCAACTCTAGTAGTGGTGTCAAAGTTGGATGATTATTATGATCGTCCAATTGTATACGATCTTATGAGCATATTGGTATCATCCTATACGTTCAATGGCTCGATAACTTGCTTAAGGAGTAGCATCAAAGTGTAACAAACTTGATCCAATAGTCGAGAGAATGACTGTTGCTTGTCGTTAGTGCAAAGTGTATCAAATAAAAATAGGCAAGTGATGACAATTTTGTGCTGCTGTTGATGTTGGCGGCCAACAGTACTGTACACTGTACAGTACAGTACCATACTGTACTCAGTGTACTGTACTGGATCGTTTCAACATCGACAGACAAAGATCTCCATCAGTTCAGTGAAGAAGGTGTTTGGTAGGGTAATAAATAAAAAAAAATGAATTTGCAATCACTGACAAGTTACTAGTGACAAATGTCTCCAGTGTAGTTTAATGCTATCGGAAAATCATTCTGTATCATTATTGGGACGATAGTTTGTCTTCTTGACGTGATATTGACTAATCATGGCTGTCATTAATCCTTGTCGGTTGAAGAAATGTATTAGCAAAGTTAGAACAAGTAGTCATTGACTGTTAGTAAAAGCTTTTGCCCATATTAACACATTGTAGACTGTCCACACAAGTGCAATACAGCCAGAGTAATGTGTTGTAGTGTATTTTACTATGCGGTAGAATGATATACAGTAGTGTGGTTGTCTGCAGCGGAGCATTGACTTGAGCACAAGTTAAGCCAGGATGTCTGTTATACCTTGTAATCATCATCATATCATGTCTACAGGGTATAGCCAGTGATGCAATATGAATAAGAATAACGCCATTGATCATAGCAGACAATCCTATCAAGAGTCAAGGTAGTGTATAACCATAGTCAAAGTTGTAAAATGCAATTTGGCTTTCAAAATTGATATCAATCAGTCAAAAACAACTACGACTCAACACTACTAAAACTTCTTCAAGACATCCATAGAACAAGCAAAATTGATATACCGGAAAAGCCCGAATTCTCATTTTCGTTTCCTTTTTGCTTTTACCAGTAGCCATACCGTCTACCTCAAGAGTATTACCACAACTTTGTCAACCTTTACCAATGATTCACCGTTTTGGGTACCCTGTAAAAGAAGATTGCAACATCGAACGACTTGGTTATAGGCGTCCAGCATTAATACTGTGGTAGTAATCGACTGGCAATAATGACACTGTGGACATCCTTGTAATAACGTACCTTTTGTGGTGTTGTATACAACGGTGATCGTTGCCTAATTACTATAATAGTCACCAGTTGGGTGTAACAAACAATCTTTTCTTATTCTTTTCCACTGTTCAACGAACTGCTTATAAGGGAAAAGATGCAGGTCGATAGGAAAAGTTGGAGACCAAATTGATCCAATTTTGTGAAGGAAAGCTTTCAGATTGGTACCCAGTCCTGTCACAATACGGCACTCTACTGTAGCAGCGTTCCTGTGCTTTTACATCGTACTGTACGGTACAGTACAATACTGTGTACGTCACTGGTGTTGTACTGTATGTCCACTAGAGTACTGTACTGTACACTCAGTGTACAGGGTGTCCATAAATTATCGCCGCGCACAAATTTAAAATTAGTATTGCCAAATCGAGCAGTAATTTGCTCCAAAAATTATACCGAAATGTAGAGTAATAAATAACCTATCAGAATCTGAAAACTTTAAAGCTGTAGGTTTTGTACTTTTACAGATATTAAGCTTTAAAATAAAAAAAGTTTCAATAAACTATGCTACCCATTCTACAGTACTTTCTTAACAGGATTTGACTAGATGCGGGTAAACCTACAGTACACACGGACGTGCGTACCATACTGTAGTCGTCACCCGTGGAGCACGTACAGTCCAGTAGACTGACCGTCCCAAGGTACGTGCGTGCGTACGCACACTACAATATTTAGTGTGGGTCGTTAGCCCATTTTTAGTAATACTATATTTAATGTGGATAGCACTAATTAAGAACCCACACTATTCGTTTATCCACACTAATTACCGTAGGTAGTGTAGTTGATGTCGACCAGTCCGGTAGGAGAGAGAGTTCAGTACGAGCATAAAGAGGGAAAAGAGATCTACACCACTGTACTGGACTGTATGTTCAATGTGCATGTTTTTAACCCTAGTGTACACTGTACAGTACTGTCGAGGAGAGAGAGATACACTGCCCAGCTGGACTCCGCTGCTGAATGAACACAGACAGACGGAGGTAAGGTCGAACAAGTACAGTACTTTTCATGCTCTAGCCCTTTACAGTACTGTGCACTGTATAGTTTCACTGTAGTTCACACCCGCGTTGCATTCTGGTCAATACCACCGGAAAGAAGTACTGTACGAATGGTACTGTACAGTACTGTACTGTACACTGTAAACGTCTCCGATCATTTGCAAAAATAATGTCATTGTTCCATCGCTAAAGCTCAGTATAAGATCATCACCACAGGTGACATTATTTCTTCCCTGTGAGTCTGGCAGTCTGGTCTGCTGTCGACTATTTCAGCATCTCATTACTATAAGTCAAGGCCTCGTGGATTACCGCCGCCTTCGTTGTCACTGTTAGAACCAAAACTATCCTTGTGAGAAGATGCCCGAGGTATGTGAACAGTTTTTCTTCTTGAATCTTTTTTTTACGACTGCTGTCCATTCAAATCCATGATTAGCTTATCGTAATCAACAAGTAGAGAGAGAAAATCGCATTAAAAGTGTTTCATCTTGAAAGTAGTAAACTTTAAACAGTGGACAATGTGGACAATTACACTCCTTTGACTTCGTGGCAAGTCTTTCTGCCGTGCCTCTTAAAAAATAGCGAAAAATGATAGTTCTGACTGACTTAAAATACATTTTTATCACTTACACATGATCATAGACGATCATGATGGATTGTATAGCAAAATAGTGCAATGATGTAGAGAAGAAATGAAATTTTATACCAAATGATACCGTACTTGTATATCCAATGTTGCAATATTGCCACACCGAGATGCATGTGGGTTATTTCGATCTGGACATCAGATTAGTATGCATTGATGAAGGTCTCGAAAAAAAGACAAGAGAGGATGAGCTTTTACTTTACTTTTCCATTTGATGCCACATGATTGAAGTGAAGTAGATTGTTACGATGACTGGATTACTTCAATTTTTACATCAGATTGGTAATTGAGTAGACGTTGATGAAGATGTATAAAAAAAAATGAGCGTCACGACAGAGGATAAGCTTTTACTTTTTTAGCCTTGTATGCCGCCGCATGATGAAAGTCAACTAGGTTGTAACTACTATTTACTCATCAATCTTACAGAAAAGACAAAAAAAGAAGAAGATCCAGCTGAAGTTCTCTTTGGACTGTGCCCAGCCTGTTGAGGACAAAATTATGGATATCGAAAACTTTGTAAGTGTTTGTATAGAAAACGCAAGCTCATATCAATTTCACCTATCACCATGATTAATTCAAAGTTACTCATTCGATAGGAACAATTCCTTAATGGAACCATCAAAGTTGAAGGCAAAACGAACAATTTAAGTGATCATATAATAATCGAGAAAACAAAATCAAAATTGGTAGTTAACAGTGATATCCCTCTTTCAAAAAGGTATACCAATGCTATCAATGCGATTGAACATATTACACCCCTGCTTGAAAGGATATCTGCCTATATGTCCCGCATTACTTTAATAAACCATGCTTAGTACAATCATTACATTAGATACTTAGTACAGTAGATAAAAACAAAGCTATATATGAATATCGTGCACACTTATGACCTTGTACTAAAAACAGCTAGTACAGGGTCACGAGTGCACACCTTGATGATTTAGCTATAATAGATCCTCCAAGTCAGTCACCAAAACCAACCTTTTCCTTTGAACGTATTACTTTTTAGCATGTCAACGATTTTGACTTTAAACCCTTGTTTTGCCTTATTATAGATATCTCAAATACCTGACCAAGAAATTTTTGAAAAAGAATAACCTTCGTGATTGGCTACGTGTTGTATCGGCCGGTCCAATGGGATACGAACTACGTTACTTCCAGATCAATGAAGAAGAAGAAGAAAATTCTTAAACTGCATTTGGAATTGTCTGTGTATACAGCACTAGCTAAAACATAATGTAATAAAGGGCTAATTCTCTTATATATTGCGAGTTTTTTGGTTCTCATTGAAATTAGAAGACCTTAACCGTACCTTTGAGAAATTAGACAAGCATTAGGGCCATTATGATAATCTACACTTCGTTGTATTCTAGATCAAATACTACTTATACATTGAGAAAGTGAAGTATTGACAGCTTCCCTTAGTTTTAGATCATGTTTCAGCGCTTATTGAAGAGTAAATTGGCATATCCACTTCCTTGTAAGTTAGTTCTCAGTTTGGAATGGAAGATCAAAAAGCTTATTTTCAACACAGCATAACTGTCCTGAAATGAAGTAATTGTCATTCAGAATAGGAAAGCAGTGCATCGTACTTTATCGCATGCTGAAATAAATTTACTTTACTTTATTGATTACTCTACCGCTGGCTATCAGTTTAGTAATAAAGGTTGTAAAGTTTTACTCTTAGAAGTAACAACTTTGCAACCTTGAAAATGAAATTATTATCATTAAAATACAGGTAGGCCTACATCACGTTAAATTGCATGCTGAAGCACTAGCTCTTAATTTGGAACCGAAGTTTAATAGTTTGTTTGTAAGCCACCCAACATTACTGAAAGTGAAGTTCCAGTAGTTATAATTCAGAAAGGACTTGTATCGTATTTTATCCGATACTAAAGTAAATTAGCCTATTTAACAACTACTCGCACCCTAGCCTCATGGTTGCAACTGAAAGTTTAAAAAGTTCATGGATGCGTTTCTTCAATAGCTCACTATTGCTATTTGCCTATATCAAGTGTTAGAATAATTCTGTAACATTATCTCAATCTAACTGTAACTGTATTAAACGATGTTGGTAGTAGTATGAAATGGTATATGCAACCTACCAGTCACAAAATTGTAGCCACACCACCATGCATGTACTAAACAGCCATGCCATGTTTACCTGCAATGAACCACTCCGTATACATTTTATATTTATTTATGCACTGCAATATATTAGAAGATGGAAAATTGGACGAGTAGAAAGGGTAAAGTAGTTTTTAAATTGAAGTATCACTTACTACAAACGATTCTTGAAACGATTGCATGAAATCGTATAATCGATCGGGATGCATGATAATCTTACAGTATTATATACGTATTTATTATTCTACTCATACCGCATTTATAAAATCAATATAACAGCTTAGCTAGTAGGCCAAAGCAGTACACTTTTGTACGTTCAATTTAATTTGCTTGGAATAAAGTTAGCCCATTAAGAAAGGCATTACATAGAAAATGGTGTAGATATCGATATGCATCGCTTATCATCCAATGCCTCGATTGATTCCGATCATGCAATCAATTTGGCGACCCACAATCAAGTTGCTGGACATACAAAACTGATCGGTAAAGAATAGAATAAGTTGTGATATTTAGCTTTATATCTTTCTAGCCTAGTTGTATGTGCATTATATAAAGCGGAAATAATACTGAATTTTGTTCATAAACCGCTAACCAATACAGGAGTAGAATCCACGGTCTTCAATACTGCTCTATATGACATGAGGCAGTCTGTCGTATATATTTTAGTATAGCGATCAGGCCATTGCCGTTATGGCAAATCTTTCATCTATTAGCCACATTAACAACATATCATTCTTGAGTAAGAATAACAAATGGATATTTTAATAATGTCGTATACTAATCTACGAACTGAAACCACATTATGGAAATATTAGTCACTTTATTATAAGTAGATCTTATTTGCATTCATAGTTTAAACTGACAATAAAACAAAATTAATTAAGGGATAGAAATGTTACATCATATAACGGAAAGGATAAAAATTGAATCACAACAATCCTTGAATAAGCTTGAATATTGCTTCATAATATATATTGCTAATCCAATAACAGTCCTAGATATAATTATTCCAACCTCGCATAAATATACTGTACAATACACTTATACTAGTCTTCGATCATCTAAACGTCCATATGTACAACGTCAAGTTATTCCGAGTCTATTTTTGCCGTTAATCGATATCATCATCGTCGAAAATGTCTCCAAAATCTAAAAATTCCATCATTAATTATTACATAATTAACCTTCAGTGATAGAATGATTTAAAATTGTGTGCTAATTGTCATGTAAGTTCAAAATAGATCAAATTACACCATACAAGTATATTTGAAATCAAAGTATTACTGTTTTGAAAATCGTTGTGGATTGCCCGTTCTCGGACCACAGTATTCGTGTTCGACTCCATAAAGCTGCTTTCCTGTCATATTCAATCGATGATTGAATCAAAAAGTTAATAATTTCTACACAGACTTTGAAAGGAATAGAGTGAAAGAATAACGTCTAATGCAATAAGCCAGATCTTAGTTTGACTTGAAATGACTTATCATTATTGCAATGGATTTCAACGTTCAAGCGACAAAATGAAACTTTGGCTCTTTTTAAAGGTTGCATGAGTAATATAATATATACAGTTGGTACAAATAGCTCGTTTAAACAGCATAAACATGAACCATAAACTACATGAAAGTCTTCTTATCTTTGTTCACGCAAGTAAATCATCCTAGCGACTGCTGTTCTTTCTGGCCCAGTATCTTACATTATAAATCTTGAAACACCTTGACAACAACTACACATGAACAGCTTGTAACATGGCGTAATCTACAGCAATGTGCATAGGCTATTTCTAATACCAAGAAAACACATTCTAAAGAGAATCATTCTTTAAATGTATTGATATTTGGCTATCAGTACGACTAGAACTGTTATTTACTGTACTAGTAGTCTACTAGTCATCCATAATCTTTTCAACATAGACTGCAGTATCTACACTTCAATATAGGCTGGCATAATATGAATTAGCGTATCCATCACTAATAACCAATTGCTACTACTCATACCATGATGCTATTACGATGCATTGGATGAAAAATTTCACAACGACTTAACTACGATCTATCAGCATTCTCGTAGCTATTCAACTCTCGACAAGATGCCTTCCCTCGATTGAATATTTATTTTTTAGACAATATGATACGATAAACAATAATGAGGTTTTACTATAATAGCCAGATATTTAGTATTACCTCTCCTAAATTGACAAAGGCTCCTCTACTGCTCTCTTCGCCATATATGTCTTCGCTATCTAATGATACTCCACCATCGCCAGGGAACGCCATGTTAGCTATGCAGCTTGGATTGGGAAATGAATTAATGGATTACTTTACTTCTGACGGATTGATGAAGACTGCTCGGCCGGGGATACGGACGGTACGTTGCCCAGCAACTACTCTATCCAATACTGTCATAGTACTACACGGACCACTAGAAATAGACCTGGACTAGACACTCTCCTCGGAAAGACGGACAATCCAGACGATCTCGAAAAATAGCTATTCAGTATCGATCTTCCGTGTCTGTTTTCGAACTCTCTTGTAGTAATTGAAATAACGTTTATGATACAAAGTTACTGCTTGCAAGTAGAACTTAACAATAGGCAATGGCATCCAATGTAATATTACTTAATTTAGAAAAAAATCACTCAATTTAGAATCGACTGTCTGCATACTAATGGGATAAACAGAATTGATTGACGAAATGAGGCCAGGTGTCTGTCCGTCTTAGTATTCTTCCAGTGGTCTCTTCTACAGCCATACTGGACGGTACTTTGATGCACTAAATGTATCTCGTAGTCCATACAATTCCAACTCCGCGGTGTGCAACCGGTAAAGCGACTATCCAAAACTTCAACTCTGCCTATTCCTCCTTCCTATCCTGAAAGCTCTAGACGTCCTTCCCCTTATTAGACGGTTATTGCTCGCAATTGGATTCGCCTTTTCCATACGAGCGCATTCGATTGTATTATAAGCTGCATTGCATTGATTGCTGTGCTGGTCTACTGCTAAATTCTTATTTGGTAACATCAAAGTTGAAGGTATCTTTCGCTCTAAACTTGATACATAAAAGCGGTGCAGTATTTCGTTGATTGGCAAAGATTGCAGATAGTGAGACAGGATAGAGGACATTGTGTCTTGCTGCATAGACTATAAGTAGACTTTATAAATTAATGAATACAGTTTAGCTACCCGAAACATAGAACAACGTACCATGGCTTTCAATCCTATAGCTGATTTTTGGAACAGCTGGAAGAAATTACCAAGAACTCAACGGTTTGCGCTAGGCTGTCTTGGAATGATTATTGGATGGTATGGACCAACTATTACAACAGCCATATTTGGTATAGAGGAACGACCTCTTAGTCGAATAATGACCGAAAGCATCAGACCCGACACTGAAGTTGCAGATACAAGCATTACATCAACTAAAAATAAATAACCTTGCCTACAGTAACTGCATCAAATTTGTAGATTAAATTATACATCATGAAATTATTGGATAAAAAAGTAATACAATCATTGCCAGTTACAGTATATAAGATATAATTATACGCGTACGTATGTGTGCACAATAGTGTCATAGCTTTTTCTGCGCTGCAATGGAGACCTCGATAATACTGTTTATGCTTATACCTAGAAATAACAAAAACTTACGCATAGAACAACGCGTCCAAGCTAGCTGTCTCAGATTAAGTAAACTGCGCTCATACGATATAAGTATACTGTGACTAGCTAGACGTAATTTATCTTATGGTATGATGCTATCTTTGACAGCTACAGGGATGATAGCATGAATACTTTATTTGCTTAATCTTCAAATTAAATTCAAATCTTTTTCATTTTAAAATTTTCTATATTCAGACCACTTTGAAAGTAAATGAGTTACCAAATAATTAAAAAGGTTTATAGTACTGTATTTTAATGTACATGCATCGTTGCATACAGGATAAATAAAGCCTCTGTAATATTGAATTGTTCTGCATCAAAACCTGCTAGCAATTTAAATTAATTAAACCTGAATCGAAAAATAGGGAATTCAAATTGGTACGGATCTGATTACTTAGCAAATTCTCCTTAAACATACATCATACATTGGTATACTCACTATCACAATCTCAATGGGATGGCTCAGCTGTCACAGAATAGCTCTTGAATTTTCCTTCACCCATGCTATTTACTCTTACATATTTAATAATACAGTACAGCAAAACGAAGTGCATGCAATAAGAGTACAAAGATTACCGTTTGCAACATATTCATAACTAAGTTCTGCATCCTCAGATGAATAGAAAATGTCAAGGCATTGGCTGGCAGATGTGATCACTACTTATTGATATATGGCCACATAAATATAACATGTACCTTGATAGTGTCAGTACTTTATAATCAAATTAGAAATGATGAGAAAATAATAATGCAAGATTTCTATTAATAATGTAATGCCAAGCATTCAGCAAGCTACCCATACTGGCGAAGACAATTACGATAACAAATTAAGGACAACATTGGAGGTTGGTAACAAATTGAACTTTAATAATAGGTGGATATCCGTGATATGCTGTACATTGTACAGGATAAGTATTTACATCAACAAATCATTTGTTACCTTGCATAGCTTATATATACAGATAACATAGAAATAAAATTACGTCATACATATACACTTTAATTGATTGCTGATTATTTTTCATAATTGTTTTACAATAATTTCTAATAGATATGCCTCATTTCAGATTCAATAAATATTTACGGATGCTATCACATATAGCAATATTGCAAATATAAACCACTACCTATAATAAGATATTAGTACTAGTATGCCATTCCAAGACAGCACTATGAAGGTGCACTAGAAAATGTATATTCTTAATTACATTGATCTATCTATTTTAAGCTATCGCCACAATAAGCTATAACGGCGAAGTAGAGTACAGTGATGAAAACCGACATGATTGTGACATCTGCCACACATTCTATAGACAAGAGCATGTATGATCGTAATATGATCGTATTATCAACATTAAAAAATTTGGATTTAATCTTCTGTTTTACATCCATGCTATAAAATCTATCAACCATTTATTTAAGGAGTGGTATAAATAAAATTTAGATTGAAAATGAATAATTAGGCCATATTCTGGCCTTATACGCGTAGGTATGCGGAAGATAATGGAGATCAAACAATTCAATTAAGTTGGTTATATGATAAACGTCATTTATGCCATACACTATGACTGCCGAACTATAAATGTAAAACCTTCTCGTAAGCACATTCATCGTTAGTGACAATAGCGTCACCCATTAAGTATTAAAAATATTGGCAGAATATAACATAACCTGCCGTCGATACATGATCAGTTTATCTACGAGTATTTGCTTTAATTATATAATTAGTACTATTAGTAATGCATCTTGCAAGCATATCATCGCTTTCATTTCGTGATTCATTACTATTTCCTTCGTTGGCATGAAGGTATTTTACAGCAGACGATAGAGTCAATTGAGCCTTGCTATCTTATTTCTCTACTGTTATTTCATATTTTTACCTACAAACAAGAGCAAAAGGGTGTATCAGATAGAAATAGCAATTTATAATTTCATAGCAGCATACTGATTTCCTTACACAAATTCATACCAACCTTCATCGAGTTCATAAAATTTCGAGCGACCCTCCTTGGATTCAGGTAGCTTTCCATTCCAATTTTCACGAAAATTCGCAGATATATCTGCTAACCGTTTGCAAAACTCATACGATCGTCCCTCAACCATTTGTAAAAGTAGTTGAGATTGATCTTCAACATTTTTTACCATCTCATGTAATTCACCAATAGCATCTTGAATTTCGTAGTGCGTTTTCTGTATTCAATTTTCCGTAAACAAAGTTGATAATATCAATTAGAAGATCCCATGCAATCATAATTAACATCTTCAATAAAAATCGATTGATAGTACCTTTACAAGACCAACATTTAAATCTTTCCTTGAATAACCGCGACGCAAATTTCTTCTTACATAAATATCGTAATTTCGAGTAACCTTGGCTATTATCTCCGAGGTTGATATCCCTGAAGTAGACTCGGTAGGAATAAATCTTCCCATAGCTTTTATGTCTTTATATACATCTTTGGAATGACCGGCTTTGCGACCATCATTTGCTACAAAATCAATCTAGATATGTAAAAATGAGATACAGATTTCAACTTATGCTCTCTTCTTCGTGTCTACGAATAGGTATCATGATCATTTGCATATTTAGAGCTAATCCAATGCCTACATGATATTCTTCCATAAATTCTGGCGTCACTGCCAATGGTGCATCAGTGACCACTTCATCAACATAGCGACAATGAATTAATGATTCATAACGTTCGCTTTGTGTCAAGACGGTAAATCCCTTCTTGTAGTGTGCTATATTGTCGTTGTAGACTAAAGAATTTGTAAGAATATGCGTAATTACTTTTTTTGATCTAGTCGGAATCATGAATGACAAGACACATCGAAGCATAGCCTACAATATAAACATACGTACTCTACTTGAATAATGATATACCATGAAATTTGGCAGATAAAGTCATCTATATATAACTCACATTACATAGAAACTGCGAAAAACTAGAAAGTCTGCAACATACCGACTAGAGCAGAAATTTGCCAGAAATGAATTTAGTAGACTACGGACAATTTATTGATAAAATCTTGGAAGGCAATTTTGGATTGCCTGTATTTATATTTCAATTTCTTTAAAATCTCCCGTCAAGAAATATCTACATATACTGCACGAGATCGTCTGATACGATACAAGTCAAGATGTTGGAATGAGCTTCAAACTCCAGAAATGACAAGCTTATGCAAAGCAAGAGCATAAATACTTTAAAATAGTCTTACGCCAGAATATTGGATATACCGTATAATGACAGGTAAAAATATAGGCCCTTTTGGCCGGCGTATACTGTACAATCCAAAGAGCCTATAATTTCGCTTACAATCGTCAATCATAAAAGTATGTTTAACACTAAAGAATAATTTTATAAATTTATCCTGTCAATGATGGCGCTTTTCGTCTAAGCCATACAGTACAACAGGGTATTATTATCTTTCATCAATTCATTAAGGCTTAAACTGATCTAATATATTAAAATAAATCACCGCAGCATAAATAGTAATCATTTACATAACATCTATTTGTTTATCATTAATAACTTTTAGTTGGGAAAATTTACCTCCAACCATTAAATAAACATTCGGAAAGAAATTCTTGGCTTGTTTTAGTGCATTCATATGACCAATGTGAAACACATCGAAAACTCCATTAGCATAAATTCTTACAGGCCTTGTTGCTGTAAAATATATAAGATTACAATATGAAAGGGATCAATTTATAATAGAAAATATTTAATGTACTGTATATCAATGCTGGACAAAAAAAATCTGCAACTTTTGCAAGCTTTATTAGCTAAAAGGCCAATTTCTAATCTTAAGTTAAAGAAAACACATTGCAGTGATGGGGATTGTTGCGGGTGTAGGTAAAGGCAGTAAAACATTGCACTTAACTGTTTGATAATTACAATAATTTTATAGCTTGAGATGCATTATGGATCCCATCTACAATTTACAGTCATGCTCAACCTTTGCCGGAGCGAGCTTCCGCTAGAGGTATTGGGAGAAATGGTTTGTCAGATTTGGCCAGTTGGCAGGAGTATAGTGCAGGCTCAATCTAGGAAAGGAATAGAATAAAAAAAGTATTTATTGCAATTGCAATTTTAATTTCATCCTTAAGTTAACTAACTATAAAATTGATAGAACAATGGTATCTGTGGCTCGAATTATTTTATCTCCATGACAAATTCAATCGAAATATTAATTCGATACAGTAAATTGATCAATATGATGATCGTCGACCATTTCAATGAGCGCTGATGCTTGACTTGAACGATCAAACTACGTCCTATTGATTATATATTGATCATGCTGTTGCCAAGACGTTAGAGTCTTGCCTAAAGTTTCTCAGCATATGATGTATGATTGATTACCTATGGTCCAATTCATTGAATCATTTACATCAATACTCCTACAACAATATCCGACTATGGCGTATCTGATTGTCTAGTTTTATTCGATTCAGCATTATTGCTTAGGGCAAACGTTGGTCTATACTGTACTACTACCCAAACTGACTTACAAGTCGTGTAAATGAATTATTAATATCACTCATTGACCATTTCCATTATGCTCTCATTCCATTCTTATTACAGAATACTAAATAACCTATTCAAGTACATTCATTTAGCCTATGGATTAGGGCATGATTTCGATGTGCATACTATAGTACAGCAGACGATAGTGTATGAGTGGTATCCTTCCATGCATTGTCAAACTCAATATCAACCTTGGCATTACAAAATTTCATTCTCTCCAATTCTCCATGATGATACAGTATACACTGGAGCTGCTCCATACAGTCTGTTACGAGTACTAGTAGTATTAATGCTACTGTAATCCTGCCATAGCAGATACCAGTCTATTCATGATAAAATCATGCGGTTACGCTAGAGCAATTTCGTTGCACACCGATCGAGAAGAAAATCTTTTTTCTACGTTGTCTTACCCAACGTTGTGATTGAAGCTCGTATTTGGTAGCATTTCTGTATTTCTGTTTACTTTGACGACTACGAGGGCAGTGTTCGCTCATTCTTCAGCCAATCCAACAATAGATATTATAGCATAAGCTAATCAATCACCACTAACAGTATACTCTTAATCGAATTTGATGGTAGTTTCTAAATGACTCTCGGCGATTCTCCTCTTCTCCATTTTCCTTTTTCTTAGCAGTCTACCAAGTCGGCCAAATTGATTTAATTTCTCAGTGAAAAAGTCCTTCAATGCTGTCGGTACTGCGCAGGTCGGGTCGGGTGGTGTGTCACTGCTTGTGACATCAGTCTGCTATCGCGGGTCAAATCCAGTAGGTTGAAGCAGAGAGTTCAGAGACAGCCTGACAAGTTCCCTGGTTGTTTTACGGGTGGTGTGTCACGGCTTGTGATATCAGTCTGCTATCGCAGGTCAAATACAGTAGTAGGTCAAACTACAGTAGGTTGAAGCAGCGAGTTCAGAGACAGCCTGACAAGTCCCCTGGTTGTTTTACGGGTGGTGTGTCACGGCTTGTGACATCAGTCTGCTATCGCAAGTCAAATACAGTAGTAGGTCAAACTACAGTAGGTTGAAGCAGCGAGTTCAGAGACAGCCTGACAAGTCCCCTGGTTGTTTTACGGGTGGTGTGTCACTGCTTGTGACATCAGTCTGCTATCGCGAGTCAAATCCAGTAGGTTGAAGCAGAGAGTTCAGAGACAGCCTGACAAGTCCCCTGGTTGTTTTACGGGTGGTGTGTCACTGCTTGTGACATCAGTCTGCTATCGCGGGTCAAATCCAGTAGGTTGAAGCAGAGAGTTCAGAGACAGCCTGACAAGTCCCCTGGTTGTTTTACGGGTGGTGTGTCACGGCTTGTGACATTCTGCTATCGCGAGTCAAATCCAGTAGGTTGAAGCAGAGAGTTCAGAGACAGCCTGACAAGTCCCCTGGTTGTTTTACGGGTGGTGTGTCACTGCTTGTGACATCAGTCTGCTATCGCGGGTCAAATCCAGTAGGTTGAAGCAGAGAGTTCAGAGACAGCCTGACAAGTCCCCTGATTGTTTTACGGGTGGTGTGTCACGGCTTGTGACATCAGTCTGCTATCGCGAGTCAAATCCAGTAGGTTGAAGCAGAGAGTTCAGAGACAGCCTCACAAGTCCCCTGGTCAAACAAAATCCAGTTTCAAGCTGTAATATCAGTGTCGCTGGTATCCTGTTCTAAAATAAAATTTTACTTTGCAATGTGAATGGAAAAGATCGATCGTAATTTCATCGAGTTTCCATTTCAAATAAAATGTTTGAACAATATTTAAATGTACAGTACTAGACCCTCTATTGCTGTCGCGGTCCGTAAGATAGAGATACTGTAAATCATCAGAGAAAGAGTACAGTACGCATAAAGAATGTTTTTAATCATAGCATACTGTACAGTGTACACAGACGATAATTCCTAAATTGAATGAATTAATTATGAGTAGTAGTAGTAGTATTCCATGCTACAGTACAGTATTAAAAAGGCGACGGTGGACTGCAAAAATCGATGAAAACGGAAAGACGGAGATCAGCAATTATGATTATAGAATGTGGCAATTTGAACATCAACTACATGTTGAAAGCATAATTTGGACTTCATCGAACAAGGCGGTCGTTATATATATATAGAAACACTATAGAACGTAAACATAGGGTCAATAGTACAGCAATGCGTGTACAAATCCCTACCAGCTGCATTCGCATATCGTGTTATACAGTGCAAGTACAGTATATACGATTATGCATGTCACAATAAAAATTTTGAAGATTCTGTTCATCAATTCTTGCAAAATATACCATTCTACCACTTCATCTGGTACAGCAACAGGATAGAACACTATAGAACGTAAACATAGGGTCAATAGTCCAGCAATGCGTATACAAATCCCTACCAGCTGCATTCGCATATCGTGTATACAGCATATACGATTATGCATGTAACGATAAAAATTTTGAAGATTCTGTTCATCAATCTTGTAAAATATATACCACTCTGCCACTTCATCTAGTAGAGCAACAGGATAGCATTCAAAGTTGGGTTTGCGTAAGACGAAAATACTGTATTACCAGCGCATGTCATAATCAACTGTACTACAGTAATTGACCAAAAAAACCTGGTGTAATGTAACTATGAACATACGCATTTTATAGCAGTTCTGTCTGTAATACGGGCTAGGTCTATTTGTGTCCCTATTTCGATAGGTGCCTCGAATAGTAGGTCAACAAGCAGCAAATACAATAACTTTGCTACGGGATAATCTTTATTGAGTCGTCTGTGGTCGTACTGGGTAATGAAGTCATTACCCGATTAACTGCATTTAATTTCAACATAGAATACTGTATAAGAGTACAGTATATACGCCGTCATTTTTTTTAACTATTGAGTGAGCACTGTATAAGTACAGTACAACAACTTTGTCTAGAACATAGAGGTAAGAAAAAAACAAAGTGCTAACTTACCCTATTCAGTATCTGGTCAAGATTAGTATGGGTAGTTGACTGTACAGTATAGTGTATAGTAGACTAGAATTTAACGCAATACGCCACAATTAGCACTATATACTATATACGAGCACGGAGTCACTGACTAGTCTATTTCGCTAATTTTAAATATTGAATTTAGTTGTTTAATCCAGCTGATCCCTTCATGTAAAGGAACCAACTTACCCTATTTGCTACGTTTACCTAATACATCTAGCTAATACCGGTGTACATGTACATTGTACACTTGTATACTACTGTATATTATACACGTTACTTGTAATTCTTATAAAGATAATTTCTCAAGATTGAAGAGAATAATATTTTTCCTCTTTCTATACTACTACTGCATTGATTAAACTGCATTATTAATTAATTATAATTGGCGCTTCTACCTACTAAAAAATAAAATGTACTGTATGATCCTATTATTATAATGGTTCTAATGGCTCCCCTGCTGGTTATTATTGCATCGTTTATAATCTGTAAGATAATTAAAGATGTCTACAAGGAACGCTGTTACTATGACAACAGTGTCATTCGGTAATGGACTGTCTGATGCACCGCGCTAGTTCCGACATGCTACGCTAGGAAAAGCAATCAATCCCTACACTTGTTACTTATTGAAGAGCTTGTTTATACAATATGCTGCTCTGTATACTACTCTAAAACTAATGCTTAACTACAGTATATCATGCTTAATACTATATATCTTTGAAATTGACTTTCTAATTTGAGCTAGTGCAATATTTGCATACCTTCACTACAGACACTACAGATCATCAGCTCGGACTGTCGGAAGTCCGCGCCCGTCGTGCAATTTTGCTTTAGCCTTCATTTTTTCATTTTTTTTATATTTTAGTTTTTCTGGTAGAACGCGATAATAATTGCATTCATAGACTAATTTATTAGCAAATATCAACGTTGGCAATTATTTCAATCAACACAGACCTTCATCCATCTTGACTACAATCATTGTCAAAATCAACCGATCGCTAATATTACATTTGTATATCGATATACATCACCGGAAAAATCGCAAAAAAGCAAACGATGTCGCTAACATTTCATGCTAACCAGGTAATCTATGAAGATAATCTCATATAGTTCCCGTAATTGTATTGGGTTGTAATGACGTACATCATTTTATCATTTTTTCAATCGATGTATTAGGGAAAAATAGATAGCGATCATTATCTTAGTGTAATTATTCTGTTGAAAAATCGTGTAAATTGTAGAGCTAATATTTCATGACCCCATTTACATGATTAAAAATAACAAATATGCCAATATAGTTATACTATTTCACGACTATACATATATTTCATAATGGCGAAAACATCTGACGATAGAAATAAATGATTCTAATACAAATGCATTATTATTGTCAAATAGTTTGAAAATGCTTATTCACCAGGAAGATTAAGAAACTGGGAAATTCCTAAGCAATACAAAAAGGTATACTTTCAGTTATCCAGATACTCTTACGAGTAAAGTTAATTATTTTAAAAAAGTTTAAAATATTAACGTTTTATAAATATAGAAACCAAGAAGCTTAAATGGCTATACGAGAATTATCGCGAATAATAACGGCCATTTGCTCGCAGGGATACCAAAACGTAAGGAATCTGTTTGGGGATCATATACGGGCACTTGGGATATGAAGAACTACTACACCAGTCGTCAAAAACAGCAAAATAATACATTTAGAACTACAACTCAACAAATAACTCAAGTAAACACTTATAGATTAGCCTTCAGGTAAATGATTGCAAGTACTTGCAACCGTTATTGCGTAAGGCTAAAACTGTACTTTATAAACCCATAAAGTAAGTCAGTTTAGCAAAAGGTTCATTTTAGTCTGGCATGACAACCAGACACCTATTAACAGATGAGTATATACGCGTATAAGTAAGTCTCTATAATATCTATATAGGCCCAGTACACGTATACACAACATTTAACTTTGTATCATAAAATTCCTGAAACTGGTATATAATTTAAAAACATATAGCGGTTAATCATTTTAATGACACTAAAGAAAAAATTTTAAAAGTATCTGTAAAAGTAGACTCGTAGCTTGTGTATCGATTCCCGAACTTCGTAGACTATGATAAATTACCTTTGGTGTGTATTTGACACTTATCTGGTTAAGATTCATTTAAATTGTTTTTTGTGAATTTGTTGCTACTATACTACCAAAGAATATATAACTATCTTTCAAAGTGATTACTACTGCGGCATTATCCAAAGCAGCTAGAATATCATATTATTTAATAGCAGTAAGGTTTCATTTATGATAAAAACTTGTATATTAATTGGTCTTCTTAATGAAGTATTCTCAGATTAAATTTGTATATTTCTACGGAATGGACTTATTTATCGCATTGAACGAGTATGCTAAATATGTTGAAGAGAATCAACATCAGTGATAAATACACAGGGTAACCTTTTGGCAATGAAGCGATACTGCAGATGTATACTTGTAACTGCGTATAGCAGTGCTCTCCGATGACCTCGATCTTACGCTTCTACATTACGAACTTACGTCATCATTTACTTCTTATCAATCGTCTGCAATTAAAGTACAGAACCTATTCGGGCACATCTTGCATAAATTACCATTGCTATATTTATGACGATAGTTAGTATATACCTCCTTTAGCTCAATTAATGTTAACTGCATTAAATACATACATGTGGTGCTTACTCAACGCGTAAAATATTAGATTGATTCAAAAATGGCCAAGAATTCACGATAGCAATTGCTATACTACAATGTGCAGAACAGTGTACAGTGTACTCTTGTTAGTTGCTAATAACGCGTGCTGTACAGTATAATTAATTGATTAATTCTCAGACTCAAATACACGTATGAACAAAAATGCATCTGTAAACGTAAAAGAAGTTGACAAATTACCCATTCGGCAGCACTTCGCTTTATTGTTACTAGCACAGGTATGAGGCAATGTCAAGTATTTTAGAATAAGATAATTCTCGTAGAAATGAAGTATTAATCGGTGATTCTAAAATTTCACAGATATACTATAATCCTGCATAAGCTAAGAAACGAAGTACGCATTTATCAGTAGACAAGCACAATGAAGGCATACATTAATTAGTTCATCATTCTAAATGTGATTTACAATACGTCATTCTTATCATAGTGATGATTAATCAACCGCTTACAGTGTTATGAAAAAAAATATGGTTTCGTAATTAATTACATGAAACTACAAAATCCTGAACTCCACTGATGCTAGCTAATATAAATATTATCTTATAACATTGCATTCGATATTAGACATTCAGAAGTTGTGAAACAGAACAAAAAGTATAGAATGCTACACTTGACAGTGTAAATTTCATGACTATCGTCTAAATTTTGTTTGATCTTTGTAAAGCATAGTAAAGCAGATAATAACGGCACTAAAAGATTGAAGCATTTTATAAGAAATCTTAAGCTCATATTACATAAACAGTTATTATCTCCAGTACTAACTTTCTGTGGCCTATTCTGCAAAAGATTTTGAATGAATACAGTATTCTGAATCAATCACGTATGTTTACGAACAGAAGCCACCAACGTTAAGCAGGACAGTGTCAACTTAAGCTTTATAACGAAGATATTTACGAATAATTACAATTTCTATTTTAATCATTATTTAAAGGATAACAAATGTTGTCATTATTACATTAAGAAGGACTAAATTGACAAACGTTGCCTTTCTAATATGTAACAAGCATAAACTACAAATAACAACCATCTCCTACATATCCTTTAACAAAGTAGTTAGTGTTTGCTCAGTTAATTGATACGAGATCGTATCTTTAAGCACTAACAAGAGATTTATCACTATTAACCACATCATCTGTGCCATTCAATTCATCTGACGATAGCATTTCTGGTGCGGTACCATCGCTTTCTTCATCGTTATTATTGTCGCTATCAAAGAAGGAAAACATATTCCGAGGTGAATTTGGCGGTGAATGGAAGGCACCTTGCATTATTTCTTTACCATCGTTGAAAATTTGCCTCTGAAAGTAGTATATGTAAAGTCAGTCTCGCATAACATGCAACTACAGAGTATGTGCACTTAGGAATATTATCATGTAATGATATCCTTACCAATCCACCATTGTGTTCAAAAAATTTTAAAAAGTTTCCAATAAGTTCCCGTGATTTTTCATCCCATTTTTGGACAAGAATTGAAGATGTATCTTCTACCTTTTTCCATATTTCATGGGATCTTCCTTCAACCCTTTGTATAAATCGCTGTGATCGATCTTCAACGTTTTTAAATTTTTCTCTTAACTGACTAACAGTATTTTGCATTTCGTATTGCTTTCCCTATAATTTGTAGTTTGAATGAAAGCAATAATTTTCAAGTTTCTTTTTACACTGCATAATTATCCTTGATGACTAGAATTTTATTAATCATACCTTTACAAAACCAACATTTAAATCTTTCGCAGAATAACCTCTACGTAAATTCCTTCTGACGTAGGTATCATAGTTTCTCACAATTCTGGTAATTAAGTCGGACGTTGATATACCTTCAGTCCGTTGAGTTGCAACAAACCTTCCCATCGCCTTAATATCCTTATATATATCGTTGGAAGTGCTGGATTGATATGGAAGATCATCATGGGCTACAAAGTCAATCTAAATACAGCAAATATAAAAAGATGTATAAGTGCACATTCTAAAGCAAAACTCTTGTAATTATCCCCTTATATCATTGTGATACAGAGCAAAAAATAATAGCATACTGTACATATACTGCATAAAAGTGCAAGCTAGACCTGATGTTCTTCCATAAACTCTGGAGTAATCAACCACGGCGCACCCGTAACAACCTCGTCCACATAACGGCAATGAACCAATGATTCATAGCGCTCTTTCTCAGTCATGACGGTAAATCCTTTCATGTTGTGTGTTAATTCATCACTACAGACTACATTCAGTCAAAATAAATCAATTGTATACAGTTATCGACATCATAGTATGAATTTTAGATAACACTCCCTGATACCTTGACATGAACTCAGCTTCCAAAATGTTAATAACATTTACCTTTTGGAAGCTGCTTCATATCAGGGACTACTTGAAGAAAAAAGAGAGGGACAGTCAAACAACTGTTTATTGCTAAAAGTGTATAGGCTGACTATTTTGTTGGTCATTTAACTATATCGGAAAACTGAAGCCGCACGTCGTACAGTGTGCAACTAACTTGGTGACTACTTAGGAATGCACCTGTGAACGATATACAGTGCACGGTTACCGGCTACAGATATCCAGTACAGCTGAAATGATGGAACAAAATTGTCAGCTTCCACATTTTGAGCAATGAACAATTATTATTGACAATTGTCGATAGTCCCTCTTTCTTATCGATCATGATTGTATCAACATATCAATCAACTCCTTTACAGCATCAACACATTTATTATACGATAAACTACAGTATCTATGTTACAACCACTGGCTAATATCATCATGGCAGTCCCAATGGAGTAAAAACTAAATTCTCATACGAAAAGCAGCTTACACCTTAAGCCCTAATTTTATTGATCAATATGCACAAAATATACCTCCGACCAGTAAATAGACATTTGGAAAAACACCCTTTGCTTGTCTTAGGGCGTTCATATGACCAATGTGAAATAAATCAAAAATTCCATCGGCATATACTCTTACCGGCCTTGACGCTGAAATATAATTCATGGGAGAATAAATTCAATTTTAGCATCATAACTTGGCAAGTAATACAATATACGTGTATACCATGTAGACATGTAAATTTGATAAATTTGATTTTAGCATGATAAATTGATAAATAATGCAGTATGTAATATTCGACACTAGCAAATAAAAAGATTATTCTTAACGGAAAGGCTAGCTCTAAGCCTCACTCAAAAATTTCGATCTACGAGTAATGTGAAAGGCAAGTCAGTTCGATAAACTATTACCCCTTGACAGTAAGGAACCAAACTGAACGATAAATACTGATAAGATTTGATACAACTGTATACGAGTACAAGGCTCATCTTTTAGCAAATTAATAAACTCAATCAAGACAACACCTTATCATTTAGGCAAAATTATACTAGCAATAGCATCGAACCTTTGCCAGATTGAGCATCCTCGAGTGATATTGGAACGTAAGATTCTCCATTTTTTTCCACCTGATGTGCGTAAAGCGCCGGTCTCTTAGCTGCAAGCTACAATAAAACATGACAAGAATTCAATGTTAGCCATGGCATCACTACAGAAATTATTAGCACACACCAATTGATTCATTAGTATCAAAGTTCAATCACGATATCATAACTTTAAAAATCACGCTGTACACCTGGCAGGATTTGAATGAATTCAAATTTAGTAGATACGTATAATGAAAAATTTGCTACAATCATCACTGAATACGAATAGGTAGGCCGAAGAGTATTTATTTATTTGTTCATTTCTATTTATTAATGGCAAAGGAAAGCCCTGTTGTGGACAAAGGCCTAAACGATCAATAGTAATTACTGTCGATCACTATTATCAAGCTATACTTTATATCGCTAGTACACATGTATAACGTAGTAACTACAGTAGGTTATTTTGTACCTTTTCATACGTAATGCAAAACAAATTGAAAATGTTCACTATGTGCTCGTATTTTCAATCTCATTTTAGTTACATATTGCTGATGCTACACACTCAAATTTCGCCATTTGATTGGCATGCTAACACTACACGGTGCTTGCACATTTATTTCCATAATCCAATCACGACACGAGTTTGACAAATCAGGAAAGATGATATAATTATCTATTATTAATGCTTTGCAATACTTGTTGGCTAAATTGTCGGCATTTGTCGTTTTGAACATGTCGTTGGAGGTATGATTCCAATGATATTTAATTTAAAGCCTGATCGTAAACTGTACAAGTAATCTCAAGATTGCAATTTTTTTGTTATGTAATCAGGTCAACTTGAATGGACAAAATTGATTATTCGCTTACGATACAAGTAGCCAAGGTAGAAATCACTTTGTCCCGTCTATTTAGGTGTAGCCTAAAATGCTTACTTCTACTTGGTAGATTCATCATCACTACTGTCCTTCATGGACGGACATCACGCCTATCCGGAACTAGTGTATTTTTGGGGAAGTAGAGAGTAGTCCGTATACCTGTTTTTTTTCCCCTGAGTCTACGCCATACGGCCTATTGGTAATATTGTACTCATGTGTAGAACATGTACGATACTGTTGCAACAGCAGGATATGAGTAGTGGAAATGAATCAAACTCTTGGTGAAATTCCAATTAGCCTGGCGATAACTACGCAATGAAATTCATTTTACAATTTCTACTGTATACAGCCATGATGAATATTATCCAACGAAATAGAAGTCCACTATGCAGAAGCGTAGTTTGATCACTGTGGTATCTGCCGTTAGAATACAACCGGTTCTCCTCCGATTTGTGATTGATGATCCTATCAGGCAGGACTACTTCAAAATGGATATAGAGCGGAGATTTGCGACGACCCATTTTGGATATCGCCATCAGACGTGGATAGAGCTACTAGCTACTTGTTACCATTGAATTGAACTTGTAGGCAAGCCATTGATTCAATCCTGTCTTTTCTCAACTCAAGATCAAGGTGATTGATAGCGGCTTTTATTGGAAAATGGACTACACTTAGGTGACAAGAAGTCGATGAAGAGTTGTTGTTCTCCACGCAATCTTGTCGTACTGTAGCTTGCACATCAAAGTGGCCAAAGATTGTTGTATCACCCAGTGCATTCCCCCTACCTCCATCATGAATCGATGATCCATAAACGTATACATAACATGCATGATTATCCGTTTCAGTGGAGGTTACTGATGATTGAATTCAATCTGTTTAGCAAATTGTACCATCAACATCATTTACCGGTATCGCATCAAAGCCAGCATTGGACGCTTTTCGCTTGCCTCGCATCTTGACGTTCTCTTCAGACATGGATTGTAACCTAAATGATATCGATTAAACCATTCGCTGGATTAAAATTCCTTTCTACACCACAGAATAATAATGATATTGCCAATCAACAGTAATGACTACAAGATGGCCATGATGGACATTACCCTCTCACTGTCTTTCTCCTCTCCTACACGCAACGACACGTGAACACACCCAGTAAGAGTGAGTTGATCAGCGCTGAGGTCTCCGCCTAGTACTGAATGTGCACTTGGGCAGTGAGGGCCGGACCGGACCGGACCGGACCGGACCGGTGTGAGGGCAAGTGTGCTTGGTTGGGCAGTATAGTGTATACAGTACAGTAGGCTTACTAGGCTAGGGAAATGCTGGAAACTCGACCACTGCACTCCACTGGTGGTGAGACTGTGAGAGTCAGCGTTAGCCATGGGTGTGGTACGGTGTGGTACTACTACTGGGTACCACTACGGTACCACTATGATACTATTACGGTACTATTACGGTACTATTACGGTACTATTACGGTACTACTACGATACCACTACGGTACCACTATGGTACTACAGTCCACTCAGCGACCACACCAGGTGCTTTTGTAGCCCGTGTTACAGCCATCGATCTCAATGTGGTGCCATCCAATAACGTGATACTAGGCTAGGGTAATGCTGGAGAACTCGACCACTGCACTGCACTACTGGTGAGAGTCAGCGTTAGCCACGGGTGTGGTACGGTGTGGTACTACTACGGTACCACTACGGTACCATTATGGTACTATTACGGTACTATTACGTTACCACTACGGTACCACTATGGTACTACAGTCCACTCAGCGACCACACCAGGTGCTTTTGTAGCCCGTGTTAAAGCCATCGATCTCAATGTGGTGCCATCCAATAACGTGATACTATACTCTACTCTACGAATATGCGTGACATAGTGGGTCACAGGGGTGGCCAAGTGGGCATGAAGAACCACTGTGGTGACAGCGCATGTCAACAATGCAGTTGTATTGACAGCAGGAGATTTTCCATTTTACCAAACTGCAATGGCTAGGGATGAAGACAGAACATGGCTGCGCTTGTAGATGGATTGAATTCCATGACAGGGACTTGGAAGTGCCATTTCTTCTTGATTACAAATCGCTGTCTAGGACTGCTTCTACGATACTACTGTTATCCATTGAGGGAATAGAACCGGCTGTAAATCATGGCCTGTAGTGAACACTACTGTACTCCAAAATGATGTTACTGTTGGACAACGGAGCTAGTTTACTCTTGCTAGTGGAAAAGGTAGACTTGGAGCGCTAGATGATGGACGCGTACTCAGGAATTGCTGTATCAGGGACCAGTAAATCCACACCTGTGATGGTACTTACAGTATTGATTATCCGTAATCTGCTTCAATAAAGCCGATCATGCATCTCTACAAACAGTCCATTAGTTTCCATTGACTATCAGTCTCCGAGAGTTAAGCGGAGATCAACTTAGAGTAAATAGTAAAGCTTGGGTGCGATCACTAATCCGATCATAGCCGATTATGCATCTCTTACAAACAAACAGTCCATACTAGAATACAGTCAATTAGTTTCCCATTGACTACCAGTCTCCGAGAGCTAAGCGGAGATCAACTTAAGAGTAAATAGTAAAGCTTGGGTGCGATCACTAATCCGATCATAGCCGATTATGCATCTCTTACAAACAAACAGTCCATACTAGAATACAGTCAATTAATTTCCCATTGACTACCAGTCTCCGAGAGCTAAGCGGAGATCAACTTAAGAGTAGATAGTAAAGCCTGGGTGCGATCACTAATCCGATCATAGCCGATCATGCATCTCTTACAAACAAACAGTCCATACTAGAATACAGTCAATTAGTTTCCCATTGACTACCAGTCTCCGAGAGCTAAGCGGAGATCAACTTAAGAGTAAATAGTAAAGCTTGGGTGCGATCACTAATCCGATCATAGCCGATTATGCATCTCTTACAAACAAACAGTCCATACTAGAATACAGTCTATTAGTTTCCATTGACTACCAGTCTCCGACGAGAGTTAAACGGAGATCAACTTAGAGTAAATAGTAAAGTTTGGGTGCGATCACCACTTACTCAGTCAGGAGTATCATGGATAGCTCTTTCAAGCGCCAGCATTGCTGTAGTGCTGTCCAATAGCAACTATACAGTCTACCAAAATTGTATCTATTTTTGTTATATCATGGACAATTTTCTTAAGTGCTTCGTGATAGGTGAATATTTTCATCACTCAGTTAGGAGTATCATGGAGAACTCTCCAAGTACCAGTATTGCACTAGTGCTGTCCAATAGAGACCATAGAGTCTAAAAAATTTGTCATAGTATTAGTAGAGTGATAGAGGAAGGTTATCGTTAAATTAGCAACTTGAAATTTGGAGCGATGATAGAAAGTGGAATATGGTACAATATGCAAGTGTCTAGCTAACATGATGCAACATTTTTTACATTCTGGATCCCTCTAATGTAGAACCCTCTACAATACTCATTCTATGTACAGTATATGATACTAACTACTAATGCAGTAAGTTCTACAATATTCCATCATCGATTGGATATAGGAGTCTTGCTGTCATATTTTATTAGTTCGCACTTTGAAGTCTTGATAAAGTTCTCTACTTTGCTAATACGCTGTCTCTACATTTGCTGGAAAACTTCTTACAAAAATAGTATTTCTTTTTATGTCATGGACAACTTTCTCAAGTGCTTAGTGACAGTAGAATATTTTCATCACTCAGTCAGTTGTATCATGGACAACTCTTTCTCAAGTGCTTGATGATCATCATGACAGTAGAATGGTGTCATCACTCAGTTACTAGTATCATGGACAACTCTCCTAAGTGTAGTCGAGTCCAATGGGAACCATACAGGCTCAAAAAATAAATATAGTATTTATTTTGCATCTTGGACAACTTTCTCAAGTGCTTTATGGGTGATCATCATGACAGTAGAATGGTGTCATCACTCAGTTAATAGTAGTATCATGCATAACTCTCTTAAGTGCCAGTATTATCCTAATACTGTCCAATGGGAACCATACAGGCTCAAAAAATAGTATTTATTTTTGCATCTTGGACAACTTTCTCAAGTGCTTGATGAACAGTTGATTACTTTCATCACTCAGTCAGTTAGTCGTATCATGAAGAACTCTCTCAAGTGCTTGGTGATCATCATGACAGTAGAATGGTGTCATCACTCAGTTAATAGTATCGTGGATAACTCTCTTTAGTGCCAGTATTATCGTAATACTGTCCAATGGGAACCATACAGGCTCAAAAATAAAAATAGTATTTACTTTTGCATCTTGGACAACTTTCTCAAGTGCTGGATGAACAGTAGATTACTTTCATCACTCAGTCAGTTCGTTGTATCATGAACAACTCTCTCTCAAGTGCTTGGTGATCATCATGACAGTAGAATGGTATCATCACTCAGTTAATAGTATCATGGATAACTCTCTTTAGTGCCAGTATTATCTTAATACTGTCCAATGGGAACCATACAGGCTCAAAAATAAAAATAGTATTTACTTATGCATCTTGGACAACTTTCTCAAGTGCTGGATGAACAGTAGATTACTTTCATCACTCAGTCAGTTCGTTGTATCATGAACAGCTCTCTCTCAAGTGCTTGGTGATCATCATGACAGTAGAATGGTGTCATCACTCAGTTAATAGTATCATGGATAACTCTCTTTAGTGCCAGTATTATCCTAATACTGTCCAATGGGGACCATACAGGCTCAAAAAATAGTATTTATTTTTGCATCTTGGACAACTTTCTCAAGTGCTTGATGAACAGTAGATTACTTTCATCTCTCAGTCAGTTCGTTGTATCATGAACAACTCTCTCTCAAGTGCTTGGTGATCATCATGACAGTAGAATGGTGTCATCACTC
>NW_002060943.1:305076-310494 GCF_000150275.1 Trichoplax adhaerens | reverse complement strand
CTTCTACGATACTACTGTTATCCATTGAGGGAATAGAACCGGCTGTAAATCATGGCCTGTAGTGAACACTACTGTACTCCAAAATGATGTTACTGTTGGACAACGGAGCTAGTTTACTCTTGCTAGTGGAAAAGGTAGACTTGGAGCGCTAGATGATGGACGCGTACTCAGGAATTGCTGTATCAGGGACCAGTAAATCCACACCTGTGATGGTACTTACAGTATTGATTATCCGTAATCTGCTTCAATAAAGCCGATCATGCATCTCTTACAAACAGTCCATACTAGAATACAGTCAATTAGTTTCCATTGACTATCAGTCTCCGAGAGTTAAGCGGAGATCAACTTAGAGTAAATAGTAAAGCTTGGGTGCGATCACTAATCCGATCATAGCCGATTATGCATCTCTTACAAACAAACAGTCCATACTAGAATACAGTCAATTAGTTTCCCATTGACTACCAGTCTCCGACGAGAGTTAAACGGAAATCAACTCAAGAGTAGATAGTAAAGTTTGGGTGCGATCACTAATCCGATCATGCATCTCTTACAAACAGTCCATACTAA
The DNA here is from genome assembly GCF_000150275.1 of Trichoplax adhaerens. Classification (NCBI taxonomy): domain Eukaryota; kingdom Metazoa; phylum Placozoa; class Uniplacotomia; order Trichoplacea; family Trichoplacidae; genus Trichoplax; species Trichoplax adhaerens. The sequence continues at coordinate 309,927 of NW_002060943.1, read as the reverse complement.
AATACAGTCAATTAGTTTCCATTGACTATCAGTCTCCGAGAGTTAAGCGGAGATCAACTTAGAGTAGATAGTAAAGCTTGGGTGCGATCACTAATCCGATCATGCATCTCCTACAAACAAACAGTCCATACTAGAATACAGTCAATTAGTTTCCCATTGACTACCAGTCTCCGAGAGTGAAACGGAAATCAACTTAAGAGTAGATAGTAAAGCTTGGGTGCGATCACTAATCCGATCATGCATGTCTTACAAACAAACAAACAGTCCATACTAGCATACAGTCAATTAGTTTCCCATTGACTACCAGTCTCCGACGAGAGTTAAACGGAAATCAACTCAAGAGTAGATAGTAAAGTTTGGGTGCGATCACTAATCCGATCATGCATCTCTTACAAACAGTCCATACTAAAATGCAGTCAATTAGTTTCCACTGACTACCAGTCTCCGATGAGAGTTAAACGGAGATCAACTTAGAGTAAATAGTAAAGTTTGGGTGCGATCACTACTTACTCAGTCAGGAGTATCATGGATAACTCTTTCAAGCGCCAGCATTGCTGTAGTGCTGTCCAATAGAAACTATACAGTCTACCAAAATTATATCTATTTTTGTTATATCATGGACAACTTTCTCAAGTGCTTCGTGATAGGTGAATATTTTCATCACTCAGTTAGGAGTATCATGGAGAACTCTCCAAGTACCAGTATTGCACTAGTGCTGTCCAATAGAGACCATAGAGTCTAAAAAATTTGTCATAGTATTAGTAGAGTGATAGAGGAAGGTTCTCGTTAAATTAGCAACTTGAAATTTGGAGCGATGATAGAAAATGGAATATGGTACAATATGCAAGTGTCTAGCTAACATGATGAAACATTTTTGACATTCTGGATCCCTCTAATGTAGAACCCTCTACAATACTCATTCTATGTACAGTATATGATACTAACTACTAATGCAGTAAGTTCTACAATATTCCATCATCGATTGGATATAGGAGTCTTGCTGTCATATTTTATTAGTTCGCACTTTGAAGTCTTGATAAAGTTCTCTACTTTGCTAATACGCTGTCTCTACATTTGCTGGAAAACTTCTTACAAAAATAGTATTTCTTTTTATGTCATGGACAACTTTCTCAAGTGCTTAGTGACAGTAGAATATTTTCATCACTCAGTCCGTTGTATCATGGACAACTCTTTCTCAAGTGCTTGATGATCATCATGACAGTAGAATGGTGTCATCACTCAGTTACTAGTATCATGGACAACTCTCCTAAGTGTAGTCGAGTCCAATGGGAACCATACAGGCTCAAAAAAGAAATATAGTATTTATTTTTGTATCATGGACAACTTTCTCAAGTGCTTGATGAACAGTAGATTATTTTCATCACTCAGTCAGTTGTATCATGGATAACTCTCTTAAGTGCCAGTATTACCGTAATACTGTCCAATGGGAACCATACAGGCTCAAAAAATAAAAATAGTATTTTGCATCTTGGACAACTTTCTCAAGTGCTTGATGGGTGATCATCATGACAGTAGAATGGTGTCATCACTCAGTCAGTAGTATCATGGATAACTCTCTTTACTGCCAGTATTATCGTAATACTGTCCAATGGGAACCATACAGGCTCAAAAAATAAAAATAGTATTTTGCATCTTGGACAACTTTCTCAAGTGCTTGATGGGTGATCATCATGACAGTAGAATGCTGTCATCACTCAGTTAATAGTATCATGGATAACTCTCTTAAGTGCCAGTATTATCCTAATACTGTCCAATGGGGACCATACAGGCTCAAAAAATAAAAGTAGTATTTATTTTTGCATAATGGACAACATTCTCAAGTGCTTGATGAACAGTAGATTATTTCATCACTCAGTCAGTTGTATCATGAACAACTCTCTCAAGTGCTTGGTGATCATCATGACAGTAGAATGTTGTCATCACTCAGTTAATAGTATCATGGATAACTCTCTTTAGTACCAGTATTATCGTAATACTGTCCAATGGGAACCATACAAGCTCAAAAAATAAAAATAGTATTTATTTTTGCATCTTGGACAACTTTCTCAAGTGCTTGATGGGTGATCATCATGACAGTAGAATGGTGTCATCACTCAGTCAGTAGTATCATGGACACCTCTCTTAAGTACCAATATTATCGTAGTACTATCCAATGGGGAGCATAGCGCCTAAAAAAGAACTTTTCAGTTTATTTTTTTTCCATCTCTGCAAGCGAGAAGCAACTGGCAAAGGAGAAAGAGAGAAGGACGTCTAATCCTAAGCGTTGAATCTTCATGCTGCGTTAGACGATTTTGTGAGTCAATTTGTATTGACTTGGACATATGTATCGACTACTCTAGTCGAAGCGAGTCTCAATCTGCCTGGATGATCGACAGGGGAACAGCTTGCAGATTGATTTTAGAGAGTATAGTGTATGGTGTTAGTGATAGAGTACAGTGTAATGACCAGGAAGGCATCAGAGATGGGTGGGAGAGACGACTTCTCGGTCAGCAATGGGGGACTGGTCACGTCACTCTCTTCGACCACCGCTGCCTACTGTATCGACTAGATGGGACTCCGGTTTGAGATACACACTAGCTTGGTAGGATAGGATCACTAATGGGCCTTACCCCCCCCCCCCCCCCTATTAGATGGGCAAAAGAGTCTACAAGCAGCCATGATGGCATCGAGAAAGCAACAAATAAGCCATCAGGCATGATTTCAATCAGTCAACAGCGGCCAATATCAACATGAACAATCCTAATAGTGATCAGGATATCAAGCATGATCGCTATGGCGATTATAGCAGAAGTCTTGGCGCCGCTGCAACTCAACGTAGCAACGAAGCAAGACCATTATCAAGTAGTGGTGATATTCGCAAGGGTAGAAAGAAAGGGAAAAATCGTGACAAAGATCGAGCCAATAGGGTAACTAACTTATTCAATCAATCCATTCTGGATAGCATACAGTATAATAAGAGATGGAATGGTAATATGCAACCATTTCCATTTCAATCATGGTTGTTATAGTATTTACTGCTGGTTGTACTTTATTGACAAAGATCATCAACATGGACCCAAGTTGAATCAATACGCGTATAGGATTAGACTGACCATTCAATGCATGCACAGTTGAAAGTGTAGACGTTGTTCAATGTAATTCATTCTTACTATCCACCATTTGTGTTATACTAGGAAGTAGTTTAATAGAAAAAGATGATTTTACCATACAGCATGAATCGATGGAATTGGTTGTAAACTACTCTATCGTCAATGCATCCTCTACTTCACTTTCCTATAACCAAGCTAATCATCCAATGCAATCGTATGCATGAATGCAATCTTCCATTCTCTCCATTTCCTATCAAGTGAAAAGACGTGTACAATAAAATAGCAATAGTCAATTTACTACACGGGTGTGTATATGACTTTATCGTAACGAACCATCATCAAGTACTACTAGTAATCAACTAACAAAATAATATAAATACCTCAAATACTGCAAGTGCTACAGCCCCAATGGATTGGTAATAAAATCAATTTCCATACTTTACTACAACCGATACATCAATCCATTGATTGACAATCACCATGTCTTAGCGATAATGATAACTCCTCAATCTAACTTAAATTATGATTGAATTTAAAATAAACAGCGACAACAAAATTCTTTCGAAATACAAACACCCAAAATTTTAACCAAAGCAAATAAGGTCAGTAGTTATGCTTATACATGGACAATTTTGGTCGATCCAATGGTCTCTTAGCAGGACATTCGTGTTTATTTCAATGATACCTAAATCTATAAAAATTGCTTTGTTGTATGTCATATACGTTGAACTGAATGCATTTGTTTTAAAGTTGGAAGGAAATGTCATCAGTATATTAAATGGGTAAGCAATACATCTTACATTGTCCTCCAACACAATCAAGATGGAGCATGATGTATTTGGTAGTTTTCCCCGGATTAGGAAAATTTTAAAGTTATTATTTCCACCACGATTTCACTTAGTAATCATGCTACGGAGATGCAGCCATCACAGGATACCGATAAAGATCAAAAGTCCATTCTGAATGCAACGAAAGTCAGTCCACCTGTCATGATCAAAGCCAACGAGAAGATGAAGCATGATGTCAACAACAAGAGCAAGCCCGGCTTGGCTAACGTGGTTAGCGGCAATGAGAAAGGTAAATATTTCATCGTTGTATTGTTCATTCATATTCTTAACATATTAAACTTGCGTGTGTTTATGAAATGGAAATAATGCATTTTAAAGTATAGAGCGAGAATAACAGTTGCAAAAAAAAAAATGTTCGTACAGCATGCATCATTCTTAATGAATAACAATACTACTTATGGCTCTTAGTACAAACAGTATCTGGCAATACTCGATTATTATCGCATCTGAAACTAAAAGAACAACAACGAATGACTAAATGTGCAAAGCTAGTCGATCGCTTTAACCAATGGACCAATCTAACATCGGAGGTAGATTATATCCTTCCGCTATGTTGCAATGTTCCATGCATTTCGACAATATACGTATCAATAATATTCCTCTTATAAATGGGTTTTGCATTTCCTAGCATTTCCTAGATCAATCGGACTACTTAGTAGTTGGCGTAATAGGCCTTGAAGGTGTCGGAAAATCGAGCATTATGTCGCGCCTAACCAATATAGGAACTTTACAAAAGTATTCTCTTCATTTCAATATACTTACTCACGCGCCGGAGTGAAATCGTATTTCACTGTATGTGTATTAACTATAATAAATTAATTCGTAGGCACAAGATACCAATCTTCCAGCAACAAAATATAAACAATACAGTATGTAGAAGTAATCATTTTTGC
>NW_002060943.1:270924-271979 GCF_000150275.1 Trichoplax adhaerens | reverse complement strand
GTTTCGCGCGTACTCTACTTGTCGCGAGTTACTATTAGATGCAGTTTAATCATGTCGTTCTAAAAATATTATAATGCACAAGACCCAGCAGTATTCTAGTCGTTAATAATAATATATTATTAGCTATACTTGCCTAACAATAACAATAACTACGGTCAGGATTATTGTATATATAGTTAATATAGCGTATTTATTGATAAACTTTTTTATTTCTTTTTTAGGACGTGTACACAGGAAGGAGTATTATATTACCCAAGTGGGCTTTATTAAAGTTGCAAATAATTGGCGGAATTAACCTTGAGCCCATATAATGAAAAGATGTCATATAATATCATCTAGCAATTAAAGAAGATAGATTAGTATTGAGTAGAAGCTATAGCTTGTGCAATATCTACATTGAACGTTACCCAATCCTATTAATAATGTGACCCTATCCATAAAAAAATGTAGGTATAGCTGGTCATGAAGTAAGATAGATGTCAATTAAAGATATACCTCATTTTATGCGGTCTGTACCTTGCCTTTATTAAATATGTAAACTATAATCTGATAATATTCCAATAAACGATCATTTAAAAAGTCCTAAATATTGCGTTTTAAATATATCAAGCTGTTTACTAGGAGTACAGCCCACGGATATGTACTAGCTACTAACTGGAGATAAATTTAGAATGTGAATGCATGCGTTGTGTGATTTTTACGCGTCTGACGATGCTACAACTGTCTAGATTATGCTTATGGATCTTTTTAAATAAATTCATGCACAATATAGTACATTAGCTCTGTTATACTTTTTCTTTGCCCTGTTGATTTGTCTTTCATATAGTGTACGCGGTCTTTGCGGATAACTGGAGTTACTGTACACCTATTGCACACTAAATGTACAGTACTGTACTAAATGTGGTAGCCATGATGATGGAGAAAGAGATTTAGCAGATTTCCTACTAGCTTAAGATGCANAAGTTGTCAATTGCAATAGTTCCATTGCTTAGTTACAGGCCATAGATTAGTCAACCCTCAATTTTCCCTCAGTTGCTCACCACCCCTTACCGAAA
>NW_002060943.1:236644-270874 GCF_000150275.1 Trichoplax adhaerens | reverse complement strand
TTAATCATCAGTTTGTCTTATTGCATTATATTCTAAATGATTGATTGATACAAAACTATTAGGAGAATAGCCTACATCAAACAGAAGGCATCGATCTTTTTATTACTTCAGATAGAATGATATTATTGGATACTCAAGTACGAATATAATTTTGATAAATCATTATTATTATTATCATGTTGTACAAAATCGAGAATGAAGTTATTTCTTATCAAATAGCTAATTATCGTACTATATTCCTAAACTGACAGCCTATCCTCAGCTCTTCAATTACAAATCACATCATCAATAATACAAGGAACTATCGTTTGGACGATACTCCAATAGATGTTTACATGGAAATCCAGGTTAAAATACAAAAAGATATTAAATATTCGCAATAGATTTTACATATACTCCCAACTATTATCATTGTACGAGAAATGACGTTGAGTTGAGTTCTTAACCTGTAAAATTTCATGAAATGTAAAATATAGTCGCTTAAGCAAGTATCCTTCCTGTACTCTGTGTGCCATGTTGTAATCGTGGTTCAAGATTGGTTTACTGATCTAAGTTTGCTAAGGTATTGCGTCAATAGTATTAGAACCTATTTGTTAATACACTAGTAGATCCTAAACCCATTAATAAACTCGGCATCGTATTCTCGATTTATTAGACTTTATGTTTCGTTTATTAGGTTTTTACTAACAGCTGAAATGCTAACCAAACCAACATCAAGTGAAATTAATGCCAAGGAAGTATCTAGGTAGGTATTTAATTATATTGAGGATTAAAAAGTTGTATATTTTCAATCATTAAGCCAGCAGATATCATACAAAACTTTAAGAGCATTTTTCGGAAATTGTTTATTAGCTTGAAGGAGCAAAGTAATCAACTGCCCAATATAGGTAATTGTGTCTGTACCGTATATTCTATTACATCAATGAAGAACTTTCATGAGTGTATATTTCAATTTTTTTATAATAATATATTATCATCTTGATACTCCAAATGAAAAGTTCTATTTTAAAATTTTATCTGGTCTATTTTTAGTATTTGTTTACAATAGAGCGTGTGAGAAAGATTATCATCCTGATTGTCTTAATAGCATGCTTTCCGTAACCGAAGAGTTATTTCGACATTCGCGATTAAGATACCGCGGTAAGCATTGTCGCAAAAGAATTGCATAGTAATAAATGTAGTAGATAAGTTAAATGATATAATGACTGTCCTTAGCCAGTATTGACAACATTAATTACGATCTCCATTTCCAATTCCATAATCATCCTTCATGATCTAATGCCATTGCATGTTTTCAGGTTCGGTATCTCAGTTCCAGTTTGAAGTTGTCAATGCTACAGGTATAAGCAAAAGCCTAACTGACATAAATATATTTTTACTACCGATATACGATTGCAACGAGAAAGAATCAGATAAATTCGATACCGCTAGCGCAGGTACGTATCTAAAGTAATTTGACGTTCGTAAAATGTAGGCTTGGTCTTTTTTTAATTTTTAGCCACATATTATTTCTTCATTAGAGAATCCAAATTCTTCACCTACCAATTTATATATGGGACATCCAAATTACGACGTACTTTATCAAAGCCTAGAGAATCAGGTACGTGTAACTATAATAGATGGTATGACCTGCAATTACTGATATTCTCTTAAATATTTTTAGATCCTAGCTATTCCCAGAGACTCGTTTTCTAATTCACTAACCGAAAGGGGATGGTATGCATAATAGACATTTCATTTAATTCTGTAAAAGTAATGTAGAATTTGTCAGGAATTATTAATATACGCATATATATAAAAAACCTTCCATGCAATTTGATGTAGACATTAATTATAGAATTTATTCTAATAGGCTAAATTACGCAATGCAATGTTGGGAACAAATTGAAAGATCTTCCGTAATGATGGATTATAAACGTCTCCTTTTATATTCTTGAGCCATAGCAGAGTTAATCTGTGTTTCCAAGACTATTATAATCTGATTTGGTGATGCCATATTCTATTGTAATCGCGAGTTGTCATACGTATGGCAGTATCGGTACTGAGGAGTTGTATTTAACAAATAATGGATACGAAGACAACCGGTGCAAGGCGTATCGAATACACATTGCCATTTTAGTATGAAAATGATTGAAATGGAGTATGTGATAGCATAAAATTCATAACGTAAACAGCTGGAGGTATGAAGATCGCTATTTTGGAGCAAATTTATATAGTATGATATATTATTATCAAAGGTATATCATACTAGTGTAATTATCATGAAAATATTCCGTTTCTTTCGGACTGAACCTATGATACATGGTAGCCTAATGCAGTCACTGGTCGATGAAATGAATCGCTGGATCGGGTTATTTCCAATACTGACTGTATCATATGTCACAATTCGATTTTTATTACCGCGTGGACATGATAATCGACATAACAGTAAAACTCTTTTACAATCTCATGCTGATACAATAACTGTATTTGTAACTATTAACACCATAATCTGATGAATTGTTATTTTAGGACTGTAATATAGATTAGATAATTCAAGATAAAATCTAACCTCTGGAATTGATGATTCATTAACCATATCGTTCATTTTGATAAATATTAATAAATGGTGCCGGTAACGAAATGGGGTCATGAAGCAATTTCTAATTATACAGTAGTGGCTTGTAAGGTTTATTTTAAACCAGAATGAGCAAATGCAATAAGGCTATCGAATGAATGAATATTGAAAGTTTCAGCAACCCTTTGAAAAACTTATTTTTACCAATCTCGACAAATTATGAGTGATACAGTAGTTGATCACATTAAGACTAGATATTAGGAAATGATATAGCAATCAGAAATCAAGTGTTTTGAGTATTTCCAGAATGTTGTTCAACTTCCTTACTATGTGCATATATGCGATCGCATATCGTAGCCCTTCGCTACATTAAAATAGATTCCTAATATCAATATTTTGTTGGATGCGCAATTAACATACTCGTACATTACAAGCAGTTTGCAATGCTTTATAATACTGTATGTAGAAGTATAAAATGCTTATCGAAATAAAGGTAGTCATTATTATAACCTTGGGCGAATATCGCTAAGGATGCCGATCATACGGGTATGATAACCTAGTACACACGTAGGCTTCATAATCTTTATTACTTACTGTTTCTATACTTAATTTTTCAATCGGCGCAATATTTGTTGTAATTTTGATAGTAAACTCTATAAATACGGTGTGCTAAGCACTAGCTCGCGTAAAATTTGATAATTGTTAGTAAGGTTTAAAATAAAATTTAATTGAAATCCCTTACTATGGTGTCAGTTATTTACTGTGTTTACATTCCGTGAAGTACTAATAGTCGAAGTATCCAGAATTCCTATCATTTAAGGCCAATCGTAGTAATGCCGTGATATACCTGGCGTACTTTTATCTATAGAATGAAATCTATTCGCGGCGAATACAACAACTTCAATTTAATATCATAAATGGAGATATCTTTTATATCAGTCTACAGACTATTCTCTTAAATGGCACATATTCTAAAATGAAATGTACCAGTAGCGAACATATCAAATTGCTCGTCAATTATTAGTTAACAATTTTAGTCTAACGGTGCGATAGGTAAAATGGGGAGGTCGTGATATCGGCCTATAGACTAGTCACTTAAAGGCACGCATTCTGAAATAAAATGTATCTGCAGTCAATACATCTAATTACTCGCCGATCACTTCTTTACAGTTTTCATTTAACGGCTCAGTAGGTAAATGGAGATGTCCTTTGCATCGGTTTACAGGCTAGTCCACTGAAAGATACGCATTATAAAATGAAACCTACCTACAGTGAAAATATATCAATTTATTCGTCAATCATTACTTAACAATTTTAGTCTAGCGTCGCTAAAAGTACAATGAAGATATTCTTTCCATTAATCGACGAACTCTGCAGACTACTTTACACTAATCTATAGACTTAAAGACACGTATTATAAAATTAAATCTATCTACAGCGAATGATATTGATCAAATGTGCCAATTTACACGCTAATAATATAGTAACAAATTACTGGAACTTCGTAAAAGGTAAAATGCAGATGTCCTTTACATTAATGTATAGAATAAATCACTCAAGATACGTATTAGAAAATTAAATCTATCTACAGCGAATACTATTCGCCGAATATACCAATTTATTCACTAACAATGCAGCTACAATTTCGCTGAACTTTACAAAAGGTAAAATGGAAATGTCTTTTACATTAATCTACAGACTAACTCACATAAAGACATATGTTATGAAATTAAATCTATCTACAGCGAATAATATACGTTAAATTTATCAATTTGCTCATTAACAATGTAGTAACAATTTAGTCTAACGTCGCGAAAGGTAAAATAAAGATATTCTTTACATTAATCTACGGAATAGTTTACAAAAGACATGTACTATAAAATAAAATCTATCCACAGCGAATATATTACTTTACTCGCAAACAATCCATTGTAGTGATAATTTTAACCTGATGTTGCAAAAGGTAAATAAAGATTACCTTTACATTAATCCACAGACGAGTTCACTAAAGAAGAGGTATTATAAAACGAAATTTATTTATAGCCAATAGAACAGCTTTCTCGCTAATAATTAATATGATAACAGTTTTACTCTAAGGTTATCGATGGTAAAATAGAAAGAATCAAGTCTAACTTCACAAACGGTGAAATGGTGGTATTCTTTACATTAATCTACGGATTAGTTTGCTAAAAGATACTCATTACAAAATTAAGTCTATCCACAGCAAATAGATTAATTTACTCGCCAACAATGCATTGTAGCGACCATTGTAGCCTAGGGTCACAAAAGGTAAATGGATATTTCCTTCACATTAGTCAATAGACTAGTTCACTGGAGGACACATATTATAAAATGAAATCTATTCGCAGCGAATAGAACAGTTTTCTTACTAATGATGTAGTAACAGTTTTACTCTAAAGTTATCGTTGGTCAAATGGAGATGCATTTTATATTGAACGCTGTGGTTGATGGATGAAATATACATGTGACAAAATGATAAGGCGTTCAAAATCTGGGCCAGTTTAAGTTATAATTCTAAGCTCTTTCTATTACATAAGTTACTAACTGATTGGCGTTTAAGAATCTTCTCTTCAATTATAGATTGTAAAAGAAAATTATATATACAAGTATAATTACTCTACGTTAAGCTTAAAGTCAATACGCTATGAAAATTCAAGAAAAATCTCTAGATTACAGTATTAGCTATAGTAATGAATTGCCAATCCAATACTGCATATAAATTAAAAACTCTTCTATTCGGTAGTAAAGGATTAGAAATTCATTAGGAAATTTGTAAAAGAAGAAAGATTTCCAATTGAGAATGCAAGGCTCCATTTAAAGCAAAGAATCTTTATTTGATATTAAAAAAAGTATTGAAAATTCACGACAAAAATTGATTATGAAATACGAAAGTTGTATAGACAACAATGATAATCAAAGTTCTAATTCGTCAATGCAATACATTATTAAAGCCAAAAAGTTTCTATTCGATAATAAAGTATCAGAAGACTGATAGGCTATAAAGAACATTCTAACTATCAATCGTATTACCCCTAACGGTGACTTAAGTTCTAATTCGTCAATGCAATGCGTTATTAAAGCTAAAAAACTTCCATTCCATAATAAAGTGTCAGAAGACTGATAGGCTATAAAGAACATTCTAACTATCAATCGTATTACCCCTAACGATGACTTATAAAGTTGCATAGTGTTGTATTTAAAATTTGTTACTTTATGCATGAAATTTATCAATCCCCTAACTAGTCAGAAATTCGAAGCAAAAATACTGCAACCCTGCAGGCTCTTCCACCATCATTTACGTTAATAATTTTAATTTTTTCATTGAAAAATGGTCTATAATTCACGCTTTATTAACATTGATAGCAAATATTAGCAATATTGCTCAGTGTATATAGCCACTTCAACTGAATGATAGTTATATTACAAATTTAAAGTGCATTAAAAAAATTGAACCCAAAAAATTGCAGTTTTATCCAATGTGGTATATCGCCTATCTACGTTTTCCTACGCCAAGTAGATCAGGACAAATTCACTATCGGTTGAATTTGAAAAAAATATCGATTGAACATGGTACATAGTAGTTCTTGAAATCAAGTGTAGTCGTAAGTTGGAGATGAGAATTGAACAATATTTTAGGAATTGTAGCTACGAAAGCGCGATCTAAATTTTTTTTCAAAGTACATTGATAAGCGACCATTGGGATCATTTACTAAGATGAATTCTACCGAATCACTTATTAAAATACGTATATTGATTCTCCAATCACTCCAAATTTTATACTTTAAACCATGGATTGGCGTAATACATTTATTTAACGGATATTCGCTATTATTCATATTTCGATTTAATGGCTTAATGGAAATTGGTCACTTTTACCATATTAACTTTCGTCTAATATTTTCAGTTAATATTGACATTAAATTTTTAGGGACAATGCAATAGTCTTTATATCCATTTTTACGCCTAAATATAGTACAAATACAATATTATGAAATCCTATTAAAAATAGATAAAGCTTTACCGCAATGGATATAAACTTTCTATCCACTATTGAGTCTTGTTACCATCATGTAACTTATTGAAGTTAAGAAGAGCTATTTTTATTTTTTTAAATAGTATTCAAAGATTTTTATCAATGGATAAAAAGGGAATTAAATTATTGATGTTGGTGTTATCCAAGGACTGTTTTAGGATAATGCTAGCTAGCAGATCTTATAAATAGTATCGTAAGGATAAATAATATTTACTGCAGGAATACTACGTCATCTGTCAAAACTATCACCATTTCTTCAAAGACTGAATAGAATCAGACAAATAGCCCCATAGAAGCAAATAATATTTATGATAGTACTAGATCATAGATTTTTCGTCACTGAATTGGATATAATGAAATTGTTAATATGTGTATTGGATTTGAATCGACAATTGTTTCTATCCTTGATCGGAGAATGATAAAGCTCCAGGTGAATACAAATCCCAAGTGTAAACAGCCATTTAGTAATTTATACGCATATACTCGTTTACATTTTGTAATAAGAAAAAAATTGATATTTGTATTCAATTCATCGACCATAATCAATAATTAAACTTCAACCACACCGCTTATTTTGACGTCAAATAATGCAATAGAGACAACGCTACCTGGCACGGTTTCTAGTGAAATCTTTGACCACAGCGCTTAACTTACTAGAAATAGCTAACTATGCTAATTCGATTAAACAACAGCTAACGTAGTGGATAGAAATTCATACGAAAAGGATGGCGATATATTGTCGTCAAAAACAATACTTTGATGATCAATTTATTAACAAAAAAAGGTTAATTAAGGGTGACAAACCTTAGTATCGATTTTCTATCAGTAGCCACTCAATCTTCGAAAGATCAATAGCTACTGTGTTTAATAGGGATTAAATTGACAAGTACGGCGATATGCGAGTGGCATTGCTGTCAACAGCGGTACTTTAATGGTCAATTTTATGAAAAATTTAATTAATGGCGACAACTCTTAGCCTTGATTTCGCAACAATCAACAGCTACTGTATTTAATAGAGATTTAATTGAAAAACTATGGCGATGTATCGCCGTTAAAAGCAGCTACAGTCTATGGGCTCTGAACCCTAACATATAACTACTGCAACTCACCGAAATTATTGCTGCAATACTCCAATGGCCAGTTTATAAAAAGTTTATTGACAGCAATAACCTTCAGTATCGATCTTCTAACAATCAATAGTTACGGTAATTTATAGAGATCAAATTGAAAAGCATAGCGATATACGAATGGTATTGCTGTCAACAGCGATACTTTAATAGTCAATTTTGTAAAGAAAAAAAGTTAATTAATGGCGATAACTCTTAGCCTCGATTTCGTAGCAATTAACAGCTACTGTATCTAATAGAGATTAACTTGAAAAACTATAACGATATATCACCGCCAAAAGCAATTGCAGTATATGGGTTCTCTATCCTAACACATCATTACTGTAATTAACTGAAATTATTGCAGCAATACTTCGATGGTCAATTTACTGTGATAACTCTTAGTATCGTTTTCGTAACGGCCAACAGCTATCGTGTTTAGCAGAAATTAAATTGAAAAGTATGGTGATGTATTGCTGCCAAAAGCAATACTTTGACGTGATAAATAGGGATTAAATTGAAAAGTATAGCGATATATCGCAGTCAAAAGCAAGACTTTGATAATCAATTTATAAAAAAAAGTGAATGAAAGGTGATCCCTCTTAGCATCGCTTCGTAACAGTCAACAGCTATCGCATTCAATAGGGATTAAATTGAAAAGTATAGCGATATATTGCTGTTAAAAGGCAAGACTTTGATGGCCAATTTATAAAAAAATGTTCATGAATGGTGATCCCTCTTAGTATTACTTTCGTAACAGTCAACAGCAATCATATTTAATAGAAATTAAATTAAAGAGTATAGCGATATATTGCTGTCAAAAGCAAGACTTTGATGATCAATTTATAAAAAAATTAATTGACGGTGGCAACTCTGAGCATCGCCCTCGTAAAATAAATTCTGTAATAGAATTAAAATTAGTCGACATTTTGAAGTGAATAGGCCCATTTCGTCGAAGATTATCCGTATAAGATCGCTGTGGCACAGTAGTGTAATGGATTATACAAGTTTTAAGCTCTTGTTTCAATATTGTTTACCAATAGCTTAATGACAGTCAAGTGGCTAATTACGATCTGTCGACAATTTATTAGTATTACAATTGGTAGGATGATAGAGAAAGTAATGGTAGTCTAGACATTGATGTCATGTTGGCTACTGTATTTGTAACAGAGAAATGAAACAAATGATGGTTTTTGTACAGCAAGATATCTGAAAAAAAAAGCGTAGGAATTGCTTTTGAAATAGCCGTTCTATCTAATTTTTAAGATTGAAATTAAGTACCAACATAAAAACGTCGCTGATTCTAGGTTAAAGCTGAAAGTACACAGTATACAAATATGCCACTAGATAGAAATTTTTAAACATGGAAGTTACTTTAAAACTCGGAGATAATAGACGACCTTTGATCTACATTACAGTATTCAATAAAATGAGTTCTTTCAGAGCCTCATACTTCCGCTATTGCAAAGATCACATATTCAGTACTTGTCTATGATCAAATCTTTATTTTTTTCCATGTATCCCTTAATATACGGAGTATAGACCATCATGACTGGTATATCGCTTTATGATGATATGAGCGACCTTGAAGTGAACAGACAAGGTTTAAGAGTAGTTTTATATTGCCTTACTATATCAAATTATAGTTTATTGCTAATTATTTCGTTAACGTTGCTTATGAATCGAATACTAATTGAATTTTAATATCTAGGCTAAGATTCATTTTAAGGAATATATTTATTCTATTCTAACCAATAGCTACTGTACATATCCAGTCAATTTGAAATTGTTTGTGTTATCCCTCATCGTCTTGAAATTCTCTTACGAAACAAAAACTTTTATTGATTTGATTTATATAATAAAAGTTCATTTCTAATAACCAAAATGAATGTGAATAGTTAATTGTCTACATTCTATCTTTAAGCTGGCTGTATACTTTATAATTAGATTATAGCATCTTTACATCTTAATGTAAAATAGAAGCCATGTATGTGGATACATTACGACAGGAGCATTATTGCACAGTTATCGTTTAGGTTAGAATATAGATGAAAGGATTATTAGCGTTCCGTGCTACCATTGTGCCTACTGTTAGAAAATATTTCTCAAAAGGATAGCTCTACGAATATGAAGATGATGAATGAAAGTCCAACTAAAACAACAGCGCCACTTTGATTCGGATCTTTTTAAGTATATCAACGATTGAATTACTATCTATCCAGGTTCAACCGTAATTAAAGTAGTATTAAGGACAAGTACAGTAGTTGCTTTGATAAGAACAACCGTAGTAAAATATTCTCATAGGGCACTGGAGACTTTGAAAAAATACTCGATAAAATAAAATTCCCTAATACGGTCATGACCAGACTTGAGCAAGCTTACATATGACTAAAGCATAGCGGTATCTTCTAAATGATATGACGGCATTTTACGGAAATAAAGTGATACCGTAATTTTAAACTATAGCCATAAAACTTGTTTGTATTTGTTTAGGGTCATTGACATCCTATGTTAAAGCTTATTTCTATTGTGTGTTGCAATAAGTTAAAAGATTGATCGGAACTAGAAAACAAAAGTGGTTCATAATAGCACTACTAATAGAACTGATCGCAATAAATGGATGGCAAATGATCGCCATTTGGTCATGAACTCATCAGTTCGATGGAATTTTCTTCAAAATAGAATACCACGGTATGATAGAATTTTCAAAATTTATTCATGTTGGTATTATGATCGAAGATTTGCAGTTTGATTTTAGCGCTTACGATTTTCGCTTACACCGCATCTTTTAATTCCCATTATGATCAATCGCTTTGATAATCGATGCGGTCATGGAAGAAAATTCATATTTTGTTCAGAAAATCCAGTTGTTAAGAAAAGAAAGCTTCAATACCTTGAAGATTATCAATAACATCAGTCATAAGCACACTGGATTGTCTATTTAGGATATTTAATTTTATTGCATCTATCATCTGGAGTTATTCATAACAGCTTGAATAATCGTGTTCTATTTTAATTAGATATTAATGATGGAATGATGGCTTTTATAAAGTGTAAAAATAGAATAGATGCCGTGAATAAAGAAATGAATAGAATAAATGTTACCAATAATGATAACTATTGTTGTCGCAAAAATTGTAGTCCTCTTTGTAAAGTGATATGAAAGAAGAGGGGGAAATAGGAGGGGTAAAAGTTGATTGAGCAACTCTACATTTTGTAATCTTGGATATAGACTTGAACTTTACTACATGGAAAGAAATTTAAATTGTATCGTAGTCAAAGTAGAAGTGATCTGATCCATTTTTTTAGATAGAAATTTTATCATCTGTAAATTCAATAGATAATAATCGACATCAACTTTTGGCTTGATTAAAGAAAGACTATAGAGGACAAGATTCAACGATATTATCACATCGAATTAATTATGAAGCATAGAATTGTTCTCCATTTTCAAGATGTTAATATAGTATTGCTGAGTCAAGATTAAATAATAGAATTGTTCATTATACTAATATTAGATGAGAAGATACTATTCTCATTTCTTCGTACTTGGATTAATTGAATTAATCAAGTCAATATTATACTATTCTAGCTAAATTGGTATATCACTAAATTATGAATCATTAAGTTATTGATTATTAATTCTTCATTATCTAACGATTAAATAAAGATAAAACATACTTTTAATGTATTCCTGTTTATGCTTGAATCTGTCTACTGTACTGTCTTTTATCATAAACCAGGAACGTAGCTTTTTAGCAAAATGGATCGAGTTTAATGCGTTAATAGCTTAACTACGATTATGGATTAAATTTAATACATCTGCGCGTCTCTTGATGATAACGCTATGCAAATTATTATTTATAGCTATACTAATACTTGCATTAATTTTGTTGTCTAAGTATCGTCTATAGATTTAATGCTTGCCTATGACGCTAGCTGCATTTATTCCTGTAGTAGTCAGCAATAGATTATCAACATCTTTTCTATTTTTAATAGTAATAGATTATAAATAAAACGAAGACGATAGCCATTACAATTGTTATTGTAGTATGACGTGAAATGAGAATAGATTAAAAATAGAGAGCAAGACAAAATATGATATTTTATTTTCAATTCCAGCTTTCGTTTTTCTCACCTTATTACTAGAATGGTTGCGATTATTATATTATATTGAGTAGACAATTGTTTCCTACTAATACTGTAGATAGTTAAAATCTTGATGATCAAAATAGATTAAGCTTTTCAAGTTAATAATATTATATTATAAAAATATTCCTTAATACGGATAAGATGTTATTAAGTTATCTTCATAAGATGACCTCTACCTCTGCTTTCTTATAACGCCAATATCAATTTAACATCCGTTCAAGTTTAAATTATTAAAGAATGTCAAAGGAGTATGTTAAGTGTATTGTTCTTGTCTGTTAACTCTTCTGTTTCCGGCATAGTTGAGAAAATATGTTGATCATGATTGATATATATGTTACTAAATGGATCCTATTCAAATGCCGACTTCAGCCAATAACTCTTTAAGCTATTGCATTAATTGTTAATAATAATAGTTGTTAAAATTTTTAAAATTTCTCCACTACCATTTATTTATGTAGAAATAGCTCAAATATATACTCGTATTTCTTTTCAAATTATTGTGTCTACTCATTCTTACTGAATAATTGATAAGCTTTGAATGAATAAGAATAAAATTGATTGATTATTTAATAATATGTATCTCAGGCGTCGTTTTTAAATATTTATGCATTTCAAATCTATATATATGTATGTACTTCGTAATTCGATCCTACAAATTTTAAATTCCAGTTTTACCATTGGAAATTGCTAAGGACGAATAGCCTCCATCAAACTGACAAATTTTGAAAATCGATGTAAGCTATTTCTTTGCCTGTTTTCAATTTTGAATATTAGAGAATCCCGTAGGTAGATTGACATCTTGGCTATATAGATAGATTAAAAGGATCAATCCGATATTGGGTAGATTATTTCATTTCTCATAGGATGCATAGGGAGAGTTGAAATTTTTTCAATACTGCAACTCGATATCCTATTAAAATAGATAAAAGCAACATTCTTATTCTTATAACTATACTTATGCACGAAAATTATTATTCAAATTCTAATGAAAGGGGTATCCTATACATTATCTCACTCCCTCAAAAGTGCATTTGTAAACCATAGAATTAATCACTTTGATATTCTCCTTCACTATTCTTTGTTCTTCCTAAAGCATAGATATAATTTTCTCTTATCACTTTAGGTAATTAACACTTTATAACAAATTTATTACAGATCATTCACTCATAAATGAAGGTTTTACGAATCTTAACGTTGTATCATATTTTATAATCTAGACTACAGTGGTTACCTTGTTTGATTCATCATGAGAACAATCTTGGTCTTTACCTTACTAGTTGTTGCTGTCAGCTGCAGAGGTAGGTTAACGATGAAAGTAGTTTTATTTATTGGTTTAAATTGGCTACGTATGGAACTGTTGTGACCTATGAATAATAGCATAATCAAACTTTCAACTATTTCTACTGTACATCGCAACTAGTTAATTGGCAAACATGTGCGCTTACATTTATATATCTTAAACTATCAATTTAATCGAATTGATCTAATCGAACTTAAAGATCTCTATTTTTTGACATTAACGTCGTAAATGTCTCAATTTACCATACTTAGTAAAGTTTTACAGTCGTTATTTTAGAAATGTTTAAAAATATTCCAATAATCTGACATAATATTCAAGATAACATTTTATAGTCTCCATTCTTACTAAATGTGAGTCTTTTAATGAAAAAAAATTGTCACATTGCTCCTAACTATTGAAATAGGTGGTTATGTACTTATCGTTTTGAGCATTAAACTAGCGCTTAGATTTTTATTTGAAGTAATTTGTTTTCCACCGTTCAAATTCTAAGATACTTTTCTACTTGTAAAATAGAAATTTTTAACCAAGGACTTCTTACTGTATGTCGATAATCTTAGTACTTTTAAATATCTTAGCACCATAACAATTAGAATTTTAGTTTTACTACTATCGTCTTCGATTCATCACCGACCCAGTGTCTTAGCTTCCTTGCTACAGATATAAAGCGTTAAATATTAGCAGATTCCTGCTAATTGCTTAATAATTTTACTCACCATATTTACGGGTACAATATTTGATAGTTATTAACAACTTTATTAAAGTATAAGTCTCTGTCACTTCTTTCTCCAGTTCAATCTATCGGTTATCGGTTAACAGTAATATCTTGTTAATCTCATTTTCATGCACCTTTCTTTATATCAGCAATTTAACATTTGAAAATAATTTTATATTAGTGAGCGATTGATAGAAATCTGATATTAATCAACTAACCTATTTTAAGTCTCCATCTTACTGTTCCATTGAGCATGAAGTACAAGTAATATACAGGCGTCGACATTAAAAATTTATAGAAATCGTTTTATTATAGTTATCCCATTATGAACTTTAAACAAGAAAAAAGGTCAAATTTTACTGATTCTATTTTTTTTTCAAGATTTTGATGAGAAGAATTGCCATATTTCAATTTTTTTTTGTGTGTGCACCATTCTTTATTATGCAGCCAGAGCAATATTTGCTCGCTTATTTTCGTTATTTCTATTTTTTTCGCCCATCGCTCGTCTCTGGTAATAGTGTGAGCATTCAATTGTCATTGCTCAGTTCCAATCTAGTATGCGCTACTCATTAATCAATCGACGGTTTCATTTGGATAGGCATTTATATTTATTACAAATGTATTAACTTTACTGCATAATACCATACTGTTAATCAATCATAATGATACCGGAACGATTAGATAATGCACGCAAGTTTTGTTGTATATTGACTAGTTAAAATGAATAATTAATTAATATAACCTCTACTTCACAGTATATGGTTCCGTATTATAGTCATCATGGTCTTTGTCAAGAATAGTATACAATATATTTGGTGATGTATTGGAATCATTTAAAATATTACTACCATCTCAGTAAATTGCTTATTATCAAGTTATACTGCTCAACACTTAATTCTCAAGTTTATCTGTTATATTGCGACTATATTAAAATTTGGCTTATTACATCCTTATTATGTACTCCTACCTGTGATGGTAATAGACGTTCAATTAAGCGGTCTTTAATTAAGTACCGGTTTTCACACACTGCTAGTGACTAAGTGAGTCCACACACGCTAACGCTAACGAAAAACACCTCTTACTGACTTAGAGAGATGAGATTAGCTATATCACCAAATAGTTCACTTCCAACGACTGAATACTATAGTATAGTTATAGCGTCAGTGATGGTGTAGACAATATAGTCAGAGAATTACTACTATTTATTACTGAAGAAAAGTTGACAACCAAGATTATATTCTCGCCAATTCATTAGTAATTGACAAACTAGTTGACTAACTAACAGAATAACTAAATAAAAAGTGGTCTACAGGTACCAGCCTTTTATAGTCTCATCAGAAACTCCTGATGCAAATAAAGTAAAACCATCCTTCTTAAAAACTTTTGGTAGGAAGTAGAAAGTAACAGAGCCAAATTATCCATTATCTGTATTATAATTGTATAAAAATATCAGTGATCACTTTTGTCCTTTTAGGTAAAGAAATCCATAATGTTAATTTAGCATTTAGATTAGCATTACAGACGCATGGACACACAAATTAAGAGTGTTAATGATAATATTAAAAGATATACTTTCATTCTATCAATTTTGCATTATTAAGATCGTATAAGCTGCACATCTTATTTACACAGTTTCTAAATCAGATCTTGGTATTCTTACGATAGTAAGTTCATCGGTCGATAATAAACATTAATGGTGCTTTTAGCTGCTAAAATAGAGTATATACCCGAATAAAAGCAAAATGGTTTTTTTGAATCTTTTTAAACTCTACATAGAATATCAATTTATCCTAACAGCTATCTATCTGTCACTTCTCATTAAACTAATTTTTTAGTGCTTAATGAATGAAATACTTTCAATGATTATACTTCTTTAGCAATCAGCAAGAATACTGATGAAAAGAGCAAAAAACCAAAGAAAACAGAGCCTAAGTTAATGATTGGTTACCCGCTTTTTAAGAAGGAAGATTTGGTAAATAACTCAGTAGTTGTAATTATAATCTCATGCTGTAGAAAGTATGGTGTTAAACAATTTTGGATAAGTTTTGGCCATAAGTGATTATTTTATAAGCGCATTACTCGATTTGTCAAACTTACTGGTGATCATGGCTTTGATATTGCCTTACGGTGTATAATTTATCAAATCATGGACTATCCTTATAAAGTAGCAATTCCCTTTATCCAGTAACTTTTTTCATCCTAAATTAGCTAATACATTTAAATAATTAATAAAAAACATATAAGGTGATAATTGTGTTATCTCCTATGTAGGATTCTCAAATAGGGAATGCTTTGTTCCGAAAAATATAAGTTGATTACAAATTTGATAGCAACTGAGTGTGTACTGTATGCTAACAGCTAAATTGTACAGTATCTAAGGATTATTTAAAAAATATAAGTTATCTACACTCTTAATGCAATTGTACACCAGCTGATAGTTAAACAATTTCCGTAGTTAACGATATTATAATTAATCGAAAAATGTATATATATACAGTGATAATTGTGTTATCTGCTACGTAGGATTCTCAAGGGTATGCTTTGTTCAGAAAAGATGTAAGTTAACTATAAATTCGATAGCAACTGTACTGTGTATGCTAACGGCTAAATTGTATAGCATCTAAGGGTTACTTAAAAAACATAAGTTATCTACACCTTTAATGCATTGTAGACGAGCTAATAGTTAAACAGTTTCCATAGTTAACGATATTATAGTTAACAGAATATATATATAGTGACGATTGTGTTATCTCTTATGTAGGATTCTCAAGGGTATCCTTTGTTCAGAAAAGATGTAAGTTAACTATAAATTCGATAGCAACTGTACTGTGTATGCTAACGGCTAAATTGTATAGCACCTAAGGGTTACTTAAAAAACATAAGTTATCTACACCTTTAATGCATTGTAGACGAGCTAATAGTTAAACAGTTTCCGTAGTTAACGATATTATAATTAACAGAATATATATATAGTGACAATTGTGTTATCTCTTATGTAGGATTCTCAAGGGTATCCTTTGTTTAGAAAAGATGTAAGTTAACTATAAATTCGATAGCAACTGTACTGTGTATGCTAACGGCTAAATTGTATAGCATCTAAGGGTTACTTAAAAAACATAAGTTATCTACACCTTTAATGCATTGTAGACGAGCTAATAGTTAAACAGTTTCCATAGTTAACGATATTATAATTAACAGAATATACATATAGTGACGATTGTGTTATCTGCTATGTAGGATTCTCAAGATGGGTATGCTTTGTTCAGAAAAGACGTAAGTTAACTATAAATTCGATAGTAACTGTACTGTGTATGCTAACGGCTGAATTGTATAGCATTTAAGGGTTACTTAAAAAACGTAAGTTAACTACACCCTTAATGTAATTGTATAGGATTCTCAACCAGGACATGCTTTGTTCAGAAAAGATGTAAGTTAACTATAAATTTGATAGCAACTGTACTGTGTATACTAACGGCTAAATTGTATAGTATCTAAGGGTTACTTAAAAAGCATAAGTTATCTACACCTTTAATGCAATTGTATACGAGCTGATAGTTAAACAGTTTCCATAGTTAACGATATTATAATTAACAGAATATACATATAGTGACGATTGTGTTATCTCTTATGTAGGATTCTCAAGATGGGTATGCTTTGTTCAGAAAAGACGTAAGTTAACTATAAATTCGATAGTAACTGTACTGAGTATGCTAACGGCTAAATTGTATAGTATCTTAGGGTTATTTAAAATGTATAAGTTATCTACACCCTTAATGCAAATGGATAGGATTCTCAAATAGGGCATGCTTTGTTCAGAATAGATATAAGTTAACAATAACCTTGATAGAAATTTTACTGCTTTTATTAGCGAATCATAACGCTATTTCTTATTAATGTTATAGTATATAAATAATAAGTGGATATAAAATAGATTAATGGCAGTTTTTATTGAATACACGCAAAGATGTTGATTACTCAAAGCATTTATTTTAATTCATTTCACGAGCTATACACTGTTGCAATTGAATGCATTATTAAACTATCTTATGAAGCTACTTGCAAATGCAGTACTTGGAAGATAGCAGTGATAATAGCGAATCATATTTAAACGTGTTTATTTCCCAGTACGCCATAATTTCATTCGTACATTGTACGATGTCACATACTATATTGCCTGAATATCTACAATATCAAGAGCGATTGTAGACATTCCTCCTTTACTATATAGTTAATTTCTATTGCGATTTTATCATTATCTTCATAAAGGATAAATATAACCCACTAATAGGCAATCTCTTATTTAAGAAAGAAGTAGCTTTAATAATTCTGTAATTATATTTTAAAAGGAAATTACATTTTAAAGATTTAGTCAACAATTTTTATAAAGGATTTTACACGGCTGACATAGCTATCTTTTGAATATGTTATTAAAAGGCTCAAAACGGAAATTCTATACTTTATGGCCATCCCTTATTTAAAAAAGAGGTAAATTGTGTACCGAGAACCAGATTAACTGAAATAACATTTTACGCAGAATCGCAATTTGTTGACCAAGTATGATTATAAAACTGCTTCGCATCAATAACATAGCTTTATTTTTGTTTAAAATCGCAGGATCAAGATGGTGAACTCTCGGAGAAAGCTGACACTCCCTTATTCAAGAAAGAGGTAAATCACGCAATAGGGTCTACATTATCTGATGATGCATTTGAAAATAAGTCCCGTCAATGCTATCTGTATTCAAAGTGTACTATCCCGTATTACAAGGCTATTTTTAAATTAAGATAAGGAGTTAAATCGTTACGATTTAAATTAATAATTTCATTACAGCAACTCCTAAACTAGTTAGATGTTTTATAAATTTATCATATGATTTTACGAACCGTTTCGAGCCTACCGACAAATCTTATTGCCGAAAACGCTTACGTGTATGATTATCACCTCTGTATATAATTAATTTTTAATTAGTAAAAAATAGGCTAAGAAAGGGATACCGAGATAGTATAGCATATCAAAGTTTTATGATATTAAAGGATAGAATCATTATCGAAATTTAATAACCCATTCGTTTACTTTAGGAAAATACTCAAGTATAAAATAGTAGCCATCTGATCTCTCAATAAACTAAAATACAGCCTTTCACTTTATACTAGTGTAGTAGTTGCGTAGGCTTAACATGATCTTATAGAAATACTCACCCGGTATGCCAAAACCCTAAATATTTACGATAAGCTATCATCCGATTCTAAAACTTCAATTAATCTATTCAAAAATAGAGCAAATGATAGGATATTAAAGATTTAGCCTCCAAATAGAAAATATTTACTACTTAGTTCTTAGTTTAAGAGTATATTAGCCGTTCTGCGGTTAATGATTAGTAAGAAATGCTCATCAGGCATGTCAAAATATTAAACATTTAGAATAGCCTATCATCTGATTCTAAAACTCCAATGATCCTATTTAAGAAGAGGATAAATGATAGGCTATAAAAGATTAGTCTCTGATGGAAAATGTTCAATACATAATTCTTACTCTATATTTGCCGTTCTGTGGTTTAGTGTAGGAATTTAGTAGGCTTGTTATGATTACTGAGAAAAACTTATGTGGTATGTCGAAATATTAAATATTTAGGATAGCCAATCAGCTGATTCTAAACGCCCGATTATTATATGGAAGAGGGTAAATGATAGGTTATATAAACTCCCTTTCCAATAGATAATGTTCAACATACTGTTTTTAGTTTATATTAGCCATACTGCAGTGCAGTATAGAAATTTATAGAATCGTTATAATTGATGAGAAACGCTTATCAGATATGTCGAAATGTTAAATATTTAGGATGGCCCATCATCTGATTCTGAAATTCCAATGATTCTATTTAAGAAAAGGGTAAATGATCGATTTCATTTCCACAAAAAATATTGAATTCATAGTTTATAGCTTATACTAACAGTTCTGTGATACTCAAGTAGCAATTTTGTAAACTTATTAACAAAGGTTAAATATTTAGAATAGGCTATTATCTGATTTCGATACTCGTAAGATTCTATTTAAGTAAAGGGTAAATGATAGATTGTAACAGATTTTATCTCCTGTAAGGGAATGTTCAATCGATGCAACATAGTCCTTTTTGTTTAAACTAGCTATTTTAAGGATCAACTATTATAGAAGAATAATACTGATTTGTAGGAATATTAAACTCTTAAATATTAGGATAGGCTATGATCGGATTTTGAAAGACCAATTAATGTACTTAACGAAAGAGCAAAGAATTTAAAACCTATTTAATCTGTTATAAAGAGTTATTAATTATGCGAATATACGTACAGCAGTGCTTTAGCTTATTTGTATACTAGAAATTGAAGGAATAATTTAGACTAAAAAAGATTGAATTAATCTGGCGTAAAGTAATATTTAAAAGATTCGGCATACTCCATAGTATATACTAGTTGTTCCAAGAAGTAACTATGTAGGAGAAAAAGACTGATTGATAGGAATATTACCACTTTCAATATTTAGGAGAGGTTATCATCGCATTTTGAAAAAACCCTTTCTTGTATTTAATAAGAGAGAAAATCATCTATTACAAATATATTTGATCTGCATTAATAAAAATGTTGATGATATCGTACTTACGTTTAATCATATCTTAGCAAATTCTGTAGACCTCTTACTGTACTTTTCTGGCATCAACCATCGTAGAAACAAGGGTTTATAGACCCAAATTGAAGCGATTCATTAGTTACCTTAAATTTGTTCTAGAAAATTTGTAAAATAGACTAATAACAACAAGCTAGAATTAGGAACCCTAGCCCCGAGTTGTGATCACGTAATTAACTGTTATTGCCATTTTTTGATCGATTCGTACACATCTGGTTAAAAACGGTTAATGCAAACTGCTAATTGTAAATTTGTAATAGTAGAGAATAATTTGCGTAGGTATCAAAATCATGATCGATTGCCATTAATGTTAACCAATTTCTTTCTTCATGCATTATTATTGATAGCAAGATGATGATAGTGAGAAATCGGAAGCAAAGAATGTAGTATCTTGGTTTTCAGTAAGTCTCATGTCGATAATAAATAAGTGATACCTAGTTACAGATGAATGGTATATATTATAGAGAAGTTATTCGATGAAATCTTCAGTATTTTTAAGTTCATTACAAAAATGCTAATCCTAGCTTACTTAATGTAAACATGGCTTTATTTTATCCTCACTGTAGCAGAGAGATACAAGAAAGCAAGGATTTATCCCTTTTAAAAGAGGTCACAAAAGGCTATCTTACATACCTAACTCTAACCCATTTAAGAAAATTTTCCTTGGTGATTTATCTAGTCGATCGGAAAAAATGGCTTGAAAGTCTCAACCGAAGGATTATCCAACATCCTCCTTTCCCATTGAACGGTTAATGGTAATTCAAATGTGTAACAAAATCTCCAGTTAGATTGACCAAGTGTGGATAATAATGCTATAGCTTTATCTCGTATTGGCTACATGCTTTACTACTGCAGTTGTCTATCGTTGAGGTAGTCATGTTGTTTATATGTTATTCTCAACTATCCATCTTCCGTAGATACTTTAGCCTTAATCTATCAATCGTAATACATAAATTCAAATGATATAGTCATGATCTATAGTCATTATTTAAGCGAAAGCAACCATACAGATGCCAATAAGTATAGTAGTGGAAGAAAATAACGATAATCAAGTTATACAAATTGATGCCATAAACTATGTGAATGTATTGAACTAGGCGTCTACGTATTAGCTCTCTAGCGAAATAAGATCATATAAGAATTACCAATGAAATAAAAGAAGTCTTTACTCGTATTCCTGTTGTGCAATATTTTCTTCTCGAGTTGCTATGCAATATTACAATTGAGTAAATAGTAGAATGACTCGATTTTTGACCAGTAATCTATGAAAGCATTAAGAAAGCATGTTTTGATGGAGTGCATGTGAAAAATTACATAACTACGATTTAGCAGTAAATTGACAGTTTTTTAATCGGTATCAGCTACAAGCTGCAATATGTTGTACGGAAAAACGCTAACGGCCTAGAATAAGTAAAAGTTAAAACTCTTACTACTACTTATAGTGACACGTAATTAATTACAATAAACTCAAGAAAGCATATTTCTATTGACTCCGTGTGAAGAATTGCATAGCCAAGATGGAGCAGTAAATTGGCAGTTTTGATGGGTATCTGCTACAAGCCGAGATATGTCATACAAAAAAGGCTAAAGCCACAGTATAAGTAAAAGTTAAGGTTAGGGTTGGCATTGAAAAAATGGATACTTAATTAAGAATGCTTTTATTACACTCATAGTTACTGAAATGGACTAGAAATATCATGAAAAGTCACTTTACCTTGTTTAATCATAACGTGGCAGCACATTGAAAACGGAGCAAATATAACCTTGTTGTACTGTAGTTTAGTTGATCACAGTTCATTTCTTATATGATAATACTTTTAGAACATGTCAACTGAACACTTTATGAGATCGAGTAGTGCTCCGTAAGTATGTGCCTTTCTAATGGAAATCGACAAGTAAATCGATTCTACTTGTACTCCTTGGACGTTCTTTCTGATACAATTCACAAAAAGAGCAGGCATTACTTAGACTGCTTGATTACTAGACTTTGCAAAGCTCGTGAAATGCAATCTACGTATAACAACATGATGTTAGCGATCTTTACTTACTAGAATGGATTATGATTAATCATTACTAAGCGAAATAGTTACTTTCCAATAAGACGGAACTGATTATACACTGTCATGGAGGCATTCCTTGTACCTTAAGTTTCTTTGGTCAAATCGCACTTTTGAAAGTTTGTTTATACTGATTACTTTGGATTGAGAGAAATGAGCCTGTAAAAGGTTTTTACAGAGAAGCTAGCTCGTGAATAATGTGCATTAATTTGCACTAGATATTTCATTGATTTCTGTCTATGACTAGCAGCAAGATGTTAAGAGAGCAACTGGTCTTATACAAAGGGTCTTACAAAGAAAAGCCAGCTCGTGGGCAATTACATTAACTTGATATTTCCTTAACTCTGTCTATGCATCACAACATGATGTTTAAAAAATCTTGACTTACTACAGTAATAATATCAATAAGACCGTATAGAATACGTATATCGCCAAGAGGAATTTCTCAGTCATGCATTTTCTCGTACCTTATAATTTCTTGATCAAATTGTACTTTTGGAAGTCTCTGTACATGGATTAATTTTGATCAAGAAAGAAATTGGTCTGTAAGTAGTCTTACACAGCGAAGTTAGCTCATGGATAATTGCAGTAAATTGATATTTCATCAAGTACAGGCTTCGTATAACGTCAAAACATTTAAAATTTTTACTTATTAGAAGGGATTACTACCAATATTAATAAGGCTTAATTTATACTACAGCAGTAAGGTCAAGAAGACCGTACATGAAATAGAGTCAACTATCTCAGGGCTCCTTGCTCAATCACGCTTTTGCGAGTCTCTCTACAATGATTTAATCTAGATCGTGAAAGGAACTGACTTCTGCAAAAGAGCTAATCCTCATGGCTAAATACACGAGATTGATTGTATATTGACAACAGAAAGATTTAAAAATAGCTGAGGAAAACTAAATAGGATATATTATCAAGGAGAATTTCTCGCATATGAGGAAGCCGGTCTCAACAGACTTTCGCGAGTCTCTATACATTAAATAATGTAGAGTAAGCTTTAAACATAGGAGTTAGCAATTTGGACTTGTAAAGAATATTTTTTAATCATCGACTATCCGTTAAATTGAGTAATAAGAATACTTTGTAGATATCTCAGCTCTAGTAAACTCACATACTTGATGAAGAAACCAACTTTTAAAAGAAATGTTGTCTAGCTTAAGATATTCTACACATATGTGGTGTTTGCTGTTCTACAGAAATCCCGATGATAATGTTCCTGATATCCAGTAGCCTGAAGATGGCTTCGGTTCTTTTTGTTTGAATCGATTTACATATGCAGTGCTAAAGCTAATACAGAATTCTCTCCAGCTCACCATGTTGGAATAGATTTGGATTTTATCTTGACGTTTTAAGAATTAATGGAAGTGTTTAGATTTTAAAACGATGCCCAAAGTGAAAGATTTGTGTGAATTCACTGTTCTGTCGGGATCCTGATCATAAGGTGATGCACATCTCTAAGCTGAAAGTTTGCTCTAGTTCTCCTTGTTGAAATAGGTTTACAACTATCGCGCTAAAGCTACTATAGAATTCTCTCTCGTTAATTGGCTAGGAATAAATTTAGATATATCTTTTATAAGAATAAGTGGAAGTATGCAGATTTCAAAAGAAATCCAAATTGAAGTATTTGTGTGAATTGTTAAATCATTATTGATGACCTATGGATCATCAATTAAGTTAACCATCAAAATACTGCACTTGTAAAATCTAGAACATTGATTTCAGAACGAAACGGGTTTCAATTCTTGGTTCTTTTGCAAAATTTATTTTTTCGTATTTTGGTTTCTCTTTATGACCAGAAACTACTTAAGTAAAGTATTAATCCTTTTTCCACCGTCTACTTTCTCTCTCTAATCCCCGGGGATTATATAGTAGGGAGAGAGAGAGAGAGAGAGTAAATGGGGAGACCGGAAAGTCTCAGTTATTACTCCCTTTATTTCCAAGTGCAAGTTAAACAGATGCAACCATGATGGAGGCATCGGAAAACTCCCATGCTACTGTAAAAATTATCAATTTTATCGATGAAAATTGCTTTTGATAAGGAGTCCCTAAGCAGCAAATTAGAGTGCAGGGATTAATTTTTCTCCATGAGTCGTTCTTAGTTTAAACTAGAGAGTTGAAAACTGACCAAATTGGCAATTCATTCGCCTTTAGTGTTAGTATTAAAAATGATACGAGTTATGCATTTTCGTTGCTCATAGTGTGGTAACAGTATTCAATTTTTAAAATTTATCCTATCTAGTATATTGTATAATGTTTAACAACCTTCTAAATTTTTTTGATTGTGATCAATTTTACTTTTTGAAATGTCCATTTTTCTTAGCTCGGCCAGGAAAGGACAGTTCACCATTAGGACAAATAGAGTGAAAGGCTTTTCCTTTACGCTATGCAAATGACTCCTACAGAAAAGATTCTATTTTTTCTGCATTCTTCTATGGAATCTCAGTGTGCCATTTTAACAACAATCATATTCAATGTAAAATAAAGAAATTGTTTATGAGTAAATCATTGTCATCAAGGATATTGTCGGCAATATTTAAAGACGATGTTGCTCTGACATGATTGGAAACTATAGTTCGGTACCATGTGTAAAAAAAGCCTTCCATGTTCTCCCAAGAATAGTTTTGATTAGTAAGATCTTCACCTTTGTGCATTTCTCGTCGAGTAAACTATTACTGCAAAATGTTTATGAGGTGAGGTATTGCCAATTTTAATTATTATTTGTGATAAAATCGGTATAAACCAAGTTGCGAATAAGTGATACTGAGCTCAGCCTAGCATCCAACTAATTTCCGAACATTCTCAATCAAAGCCGTAAGGTATTTGACTCGGGCGATCCAGGCTTCCACTTACGGACATTTTTTTAATAACATTACCATATCATCATGCCACGTCTTATTTTTCTGGCTAAAATATGTTTAAAAATTACAACGATAAACAACAAGATTGCACGTTAGCTTAACATTGCCCATCAAGTA
The DNA here is from genome assembly GCF_000150275.1 of Trichoplax adhaerens. Classification (NCBI taxonomy): domain Eukaryota; kingdom Metazoa; phylum Placozoa; class Uniplacotomia; order Trichoplacea; family Trichoplacidae; genus Trichoplax; species Trichoplax adhaerens. Next base: position 245,292 of record NW_002060943.1, on the reverse strand, counting down.
ATTTATTTTGGTAGTATTTCGATCGGTCAAATTCCTTCAATTTATTTAAGAAATAACAGCAATAAACAACAACAACAACAACAAGACTGCACGTTAGCTTAACATTGCCCACCAAGTCTTTTATTTTGATAGCATGTCGGTCAGTCCGATTCTTTCAATTTATTTAAGAAATAACAACAATAAAGAACAAGATTGTACAACAGCATGAAACTAATGAGATGGATTGATACCGTATTGTAGCATTCATTCCTGTTAAAAGAAAAAATACTAGTTTATGAGCAAAAGTTTATTCTGTGGCTAGTAATAGCGTCGCGGATGGTAGCGCTCATTACGCAGTTATTGCTCAAGTAATCCCACGTTCAGCGTTTACATTATGGTAGGAGTACATAGCAGGTTTTGTACCATAACAGTAGATAAAAATCATAGAAAAAGAAATGCATGTTGTAATAATTTTTGAGCTCATGCAACAGAGTTTTCTATCATACGTTAATCCTTAGCCGCCTATATTCGAGTTCTACACGTAATTAGGAATAGCTGATTATTAGATGCAATATCTTCAAGGAAACACTTTTTACCCGCTGATTTGTCAAGATGTAGCATCTGCAGATTTCGACGTTAAGATCACTATATTTCTTATTATTTTCAGTTTGAATAACATGGCAAGGTAAAAGATCGTCTTAAAGAAGGTTGCTTGCCGGTTTATTATCTAGACAGTTTAATGGAGTAGTATTTGACATTGATATCCGCAACTGTAGTCGGAGGTATCGTATTTGCAGTCATAGACATCTAGGTCTAAGCGCAGCCTATCTATGTGATAAAGTAAAAGAAAATAGAGTCGTTAGTTCTTATTATTTGTTCTAGAAAATAGTTTGATATTGCAACTGTGCTTACAATTTGGTATTGCTGCAGATTTTTAGATTTTGTTTTACACTGACTTCCTTTAAGCACAATCATAGATTTTCACAGTAGGGGATCAAGACCGGTGTAGTAGCTCTATTTTCCAAGTTTACTGCGATGCAGTAGATCTAATAGTGCTTTGCAAGGATATTAAAAGTCGTAGGTATTGTAAGTGGTGCTTGTATTTATAATCCAGAATGAGCTTATTAGTTAGAAAAGAAACGAAATTTAACTAAAATCAATTTTCAACTTTGGTATTACCGTAATAGGGTTGTTATTGGTTTAAAATACTTGTGGATTATAACTTGGTCCTTAGCACAGATTCCTTTTGTGATTCCCTCGATACGTGTATAAAGCAATATATTCCGTACAAAAAGATTGATGATATGTATGGTCCAACATTACGCTAGATTTCTTACCCTGTAAAATAAAATTCCATTTCCTTTTGCAATTATTTTAACAACTCATAAACGTAAATTACTTCAAAATATGTTTTTAATGGCGAAGGTAAATCCTACGTGACTTTATCACACGAATTAATGAACTGAAATTATTTAAATAGCTTCATCAACCATTCGTTGATTTCTTACTTCCATTTCTGTAACTATTTATTTTAATTGAGTTTATTCTGATAGCAATTAAAATGAGCAAATCATTAGAAATCGGATATGGTGTTTTATAAGAGTTCTTATTGTGACGGTATTAGCATGCAATATATTTCAATGACAGGGTTACTTAGAATTTAAACAGGTGAAATGAAATTGAGTATTTAGATTAGATAACTTGTAGAACTTGTCGACAGCAACCTGAAATGCAATAGACAATATTTTTATTTTCGATTCTAACTAAATCATCTTACAGCTCTCCGTAGCAATTGAATTGGCCTTGTTATAAGCCGAAACTTATAAAATAGAAGGCATTAAAGGTGTAACTTTTTAATGGATATACGAGTATTCCACATTATTTTATCAGATTATACAGTACAATAAGTGCTGAGGGTAAACCGATAACGAGGTTATTACGGATCAGAGCAGTGTGCAATAACGATTACAAATTTAGTTACTTTTAATTTTATACATAGCAATACAAGGCAATAAATTACTGGTTATTATAATCCATTAGCCTAGATATTAAAACTGCAACCATTTATAGGGTCAGAGGCCAGGATGACGAGATGACATTAAGTTCTTCGTATAAGGGCAAGGGTCAATGCGGAAAATAAATTAATTTAATGAACGTTCTTTTCAAAATGAAAATGTTAGTTTAAATATCAGATTTGTGTAATAAAATAAAAATAGGTAATAGCAATACAAACGACTCGTCTAGACACGATAGTAGTCCGAAAAAATATACTGCAAGTGTAGAGAAGGTCTTACATTCGATGACTAACAATACTATAATCCTTTTAGGAGATTTCGTTAATTGGTTACAAAGATTTATGTTTTTACTTCTCGGAAATTCCCAATGTGAAGTTGGTTTACTTCCGTTGGAATACTTGCTTTAGCCGTTATTGTAAAATAAAGCTGCTTTATCCAGTCCTACTTATGAGTAAATAAGAGTCTAATAAAATCAGTTTCACCTGCCAAATTTACAATTACTCTATAAATAATATTTTAGATATAGTAATTCTACTGCTAGGGAATCATGATTCTAAACGATAGACCATGAGGGCAAAGAATTTGCAAATTGAAATGGAATGCAGATTTCAACTATCGATGTAGAATACAATTATTATTTCCGTGGGGGAGTTAAAAACCACTGATAATTACAGGCCTCTTTCCATTTATATGTACTATAGGCTCTCCATGACATGCTATGCTCCAAAGTCATTCCTACACTCTAAAATAACAAGGCGAGCAAATGATTATCAGCCATCAATTTTACTGAAGTACCTTACGCCAATAATAAAGTATATTATCTGTTTACCGTCTTATTAGTTAGCGTTAAAACCTTAATGGCGTTGTCATTGTAAAGATAGGTAAGTAAAAAAATAAATGAATGTGGAGATGTACTGTAGAGGACATATACACATCCCAAATCACGATCAAAGTAATAGTACAATTGTACTGAAAGTTCTACACGTAAATTGCTAATTTGCTTAAAGTAAATATAGTAAATATAACGAAGTAGATAATAGTTTATTGATAAAACTAAGTGGTGAGTAAAATTGTAATAAATGTAGTGAAAGTTTAGTTGTATTTATTTCCATCAGATCATTTAAATTACAGGCGAGCAAGAGTAATTGAAGGTTCTATTAAGGACTCATAATGAGCAATTTGCGGTTAAATCAATGCATATTTTTCTAGTATTTCATTTGTTAATATTGGTATTACGCTCGAAAAGGGTGCAGGTGGTCTAATAGTTCACAACCGAAAATATAAACTATTGATTATGGTGCCTAAAAATAAGGAGATACTTTATTGTATGTGATCACTATACTTCACCCAAATAAGAAACAAATTATAACAGAATGGAATTCTATTATATACTTGTGCGGCTTGACTATCACACCTATTTATGATATTTATCCCATATGATCATTAGAGAATTGCTAATTTCAGTCTATAAGCTATATTTGAATCTTGTTACAGGATTTATTAACAATAAGTCTTTAATCCTTACAGACAAAAAAGTGTCTATATTTAAGCATTATGCCGCTATGATGCTAGTTGAAATTTCAATGACTTGTAATAGCAATACTTCCGTGTCCGCTAAACGTTAAATGAAAGACTGCACTACAGTATGTTAATACCCTTGATATTTAGCTCGATATCTATTCTTAGATGCTTTATTAAGGTATTTCTGAAGGCTTAACCAGTTGACTTATATGATTATCCTGTCTGATTCAACAATACAGATATACGAGTAGAACTCCGATAATTCCACAATTTGTAAGCTCAATTATGGTAACTGTTCAAATATGATTATCCTATAACTATTGCCAGGGGGAGGTAATTTTAGTTCTAAAAATTTCGATTGTATACTTAACCGTTAGCGGTAACGATAAAATGTTAATATGCAGCAGACATTACTTATTATCGCGTTTATAGCTTTCTTGTTCCGTTTTATACTAGAATGGTAACATATGTATTAAGTTCTTCATTATAATAAATACAAGTAGTCTTGGTAATAATCATAGAGATTATCAGGACTTTGCAGGTACACTTTATGATTATTTCAGTGGATTTTTACAGATATTTATAATATGATATGGAAAATTTTATTGGTTTTTATCCCATTTAGACAATGGAAGCAAATATGAAATCATACTGTCTTTATGTATATAATTAAGTACAATAGTATCTGCTTGCTAAAAAAATGTATTTTGTGGTCTATAATAATAATTCTATTATAATAATTATCAATAAGATGTAAACAAAATAATTTTTCAGAAACTTTCTTTTTACAATTCCAGAAATTAATTTGTTTAATCAAGTATTGAAATTATGAAAGATAGATCCACCTGCACCTCTTTCGCTAAGATTTTTTTTGTAATAAAAAATGAACTTGCTTGTGATCAAAATAAAAATTTCCTTCTGTTTACAATCACCTATGTTATGTCATTGCCAGTAGCAAATTTGAAATTGATTATAACTACTCGTATAATTATGATGGTTAAAACTCAATTTTCGAATAATAAAGCAACGGTTTAAGTAATGATAAACTCAACTAAACTTTCAAATCATTTTGTATTAATTTTCTATCTTAAATAATCAGATAAAAATTATATAACCATAATATATTATTACTGCACTATAGAAAAAGATTTTGACATCATAATTAAATATAGATTTTAGAATTCCAAATGCGTTCTTCGCACAATCTGTTTATTAGGCATGTATAATACAGTTATTGTTCAAAATGATTTGATGTGATGTATAAGTAAAAGGTTAAATTAATAACATAATTACATATACCTTAACCTATAAACAGAAAAATGATGAAATTTTTTAGGATATAGATATAAACCTCATTTTCTACCAACTATGCTTCTTCCTAAACGCAATAAAGCATGATAATATTAATACAATGAGAGCGTAAAATAATGCTCCTTAAATTGGTCTAGTTGCAGCTGTGTATCTTGCTGTAAAGATAGCATTCTCTCTATTAAGTTATTTACACACAGTAGCTTAGGCATTCTAGACAATAATAATAATGACAAATAGAGCTACCGTTAGGCATTTTTGTTGTTATCTAAGCATCTAGTAAATCATAATATTAATTTCCTAAGCTTCTATATATTCTTCAGTTGATTCTTAGTTTATTCGTACCTTTCACATGAATAAATCCAAGATAAATCTGTTTGATATATAATAAGATATTGGTAAATCAGACCATTGTTGATATTATGAAACAATTAAAAATAAGGTCAACAATAATTGTAATTGTGGTTTACGTGATGATGAAATTAAGTGAGTGTGGAATAGATAACTTTATTAATCTATTTATAGCAGTTTCTATTGAACGTGAATACTTTAGGCAAGATACTTTGATAGAATTTAGGTCAAAAATGGTCAGACACAAAGTCTGCCATTCCTCTTCTCTGATAACGAAAAGTTCACTTTGAAAATTTTATGGTGTTAAATACGTCCTTAAAATTAATATAACATTTTTAGCAATTAAGTCAACATTATATTAAATTAAATTATTGTCCATAGATATAATCTAATGATCAGTGTATCCGTTACTTATAATCAGTATTTAGTATAACTATATTTACAAATACATTAATCTAGCATAACAAAAGAGGTAAGTTAATTATATTTCATTTTAGATGGCGGCTTTTAATTTCTTAAGGGTTGAAATATAGTGATGCAACACAGTATTACTATTTATCTGTTACAATAATGGATAGTATGCCTTAGCGAATAAATAAAATACATATCATCGTTATAATTAGATTTATTGCTACTGATCTTTGGTTTTATTAATTTTGCCACTGTTGTGTGTTGTAATGAGTATTTCAGGGAAATATTTTATTTACTGACAGATTGGGCCAGAGTATGAAATGACCTATTGTGGCTAAGAAAATTTTATTTTATCTATTTATCATAATTATACTTAGGTACGGGTAGGTGGAGTCTGATAAAGTTAAATAGAAATAGATTAGGAAGAATGAATTCTTTTGTTCACTTTTTAGATATATAGCGGCGAATTGCAACTTTTTCGTTAAATATTGCAGTTTAGTTGAGCAACACCAATTAAGGGATTTATCAGAAGGTAACTGTTAAAAAGTTAGCGTATCTTAGAAAGTTTGAATATTTTGGAATAAGTATTTTATGCGTATTTAATATACAAAAAAATGTAATGTGTGTATATGAGGTAAATTTATTAATCAAGTATTATTTGTTTAATCTTTTGCTTGTATTTTAAGTTAAGAACTGCAAATAGTGTAATTATACAGATCTTACTGAACAAATGATTAAAAAATAATTTCACCTGTAACTACTCTACTATCAAAGTATGAACTTGAACCATATTTCGCAAATATTTTTATAGTCCAATATTAATAACGCTTTTATTGAAAGATTAGGCGAAATGAAGATCTGTCTATTAGTTGTTACCATCATTGGCCTTAATGCTATCGCAACATGCAAAGGTAAAGCAATACGCTATTGCATATATCGTATATAACTATGCAAACAAAAATTAACGATGCTCCATACTTCATTGACAAAGCTCCTTGCAATTTTTAAGTGAAACGATGATTTAGAAGTTAATTAGTCGTAGATTAATCAACTGATATGATTACTTTATAATTTACTTGTATACTCGTATTGAATATTTTTTAACTGCATCGTAACAGAGATAACTGATCGTCATGTATACAAGAACAATCAAGAACCTATTATAAATTGGTTTAAAAGAAGACAGGCGCCTCCTGACTCTGGTATTAGCTTATTTAATGAGAGACAAGAACCTGGTATTAGCTTATTTAATGAGAGACAAGAACCTGGTATTAGCTTATTTAATGAGAGACAAGAACCTGGTATTAGCTTATTTAATGAGAGACAAGGACCTGGTATTAGCTTATTCAACGATAGGCAAGCTCCTCCTGGTGCTAGTATTAGCTTATCTAATGAAAGACAAGCTCGTTCTAATACTGGTATTAGTCTGTTTAAGAAGAGACACATCTTTTCAGACGCAGATTTCAATAATTTGAAACGAAGGCAAGATCCCCTAATTAGTTGGTTTGAGGAAAGACAAGAGTCAGAAGACCCTCTCATTAGTTGGTTTAACGAAAGACACAATCCACTATTTAGCGAATTTAATGTTAGGCACGATCCCACTGCTACTTCTCATAAAGAGGAAGAGGAAGATAAAAATATTCCTGGGTTGAGTTTGTTCAAGAGAGAATTTCGTTCTAATGCGAAATTATCAAAAACCAATTATCACCCGCAATTAAGATTAAAGGGCAGTACTCATTTCAAAGGCATTTTATCAGCCAAGCGGAACGATAAATTGTCGGTTTCGCAGAAAAGAGATGGCTATAATAAAAAATTCAATACCGAGAAACTCCATCATAGCTCAAACATACTAAAATCGAAAGCCTAAGCCTATACCGGCCAAATTATTGGTAAAGATTTGTACTACTGTAGTTGATCGAATACAAATGTTAGTTTTGTGTTCAAAATAGAATTTAGCTTTCTTTCTGCTGTATGAGTTTACACGATAGATACTGTAATTGATATCAGCTATTAGGATCAAATTTGAGTTGCTTTTATTTTTATATTTTCTTGATGTTCCTGATACCAGATACAATGTTTCAGTATAGTAAGAATACTAATGGGATTAAAGATTGAACAAGGATGAAATTAAAGTAGATCCAACAATTTTGCTTTTTTTGCTTATGGATTGAAATAGATTTTAAATGTTACTTTACGCTACATTAGAATGAATGGTAGGTAGGTCCTCTTGCAGTCCATATGTCGAGCATCCGTTTACGCGCGTACTCTACTTGTCGCGAGTTACTATTAGATGCAGTTTAATCTAGTCGTTCTAAAAATATTATAATACACAAGACCCAGCAGTATTCTAGTCGTTAATAATAATATATTATTAGCTATACTTGCCTAACAATAACAATAACTACGGTCAGGATTATTGTATATATAGTTAATATAGCGTATTTATTGATAAACTTTTTTATTTCTTTTTTAGGACGTGTATACAGGAAGGAGTATTATATTACCCAAGTGGGCTTTATTAAAGTTGCAAATAATTGGCAGAATTAACCTTGAGCCCATATGATGAAAAGATGTCATATAATATCATCTAGCAATTAAAGAAGATAGATTAGTATTGAGTAGAAGCTATAGCTTGTGCAATATCTACATTGAACGTTACCCAATCCTATTAATAATGTGACCCTATCCATAAAAAAATGTAGGTATAGCTGGTCATGAAGTAAGATAGATGTCAATTAAAGATATACCTCATTTTATGCGGTCTGTACCTTGCCTTTATTAAATATGTAAACTATAATCTGATAATATTCCAATAAACGATCATTTAAAAAGTCCTAAATATTGCGTTTTAAATATATCAAGCTGTTTACTAGGAGTACAGCCCACGGATATGTACTAGCTACTAACTGGAGATAAATTTAGAATGTGAATGCATGCGTTGTGTGATTTTTACGCGTCTGACGATGCTACAACTGTCTAGATTATGCTTATGGATCTTTTTAAATAAATTCATGCACAATATAGTACATTAGCTCTGTTATACTTTTTCTTTGCCCTGTTGAT
>NW_002060943.1:200235-236451 GCF_000150275.1 Trichoplax adhaerens | reverse complement strand
CTGTTCCTCACCACCCCTTGGGGAAACTCCGATTTTTGCATAGTCTTCCTAAAGGGTTGCACCGTACGGTGTACACTAGTGTAAAGTATATGCCACCCACCCTCGCTTCAAATGAGCGGCGCCGGCCGGGGTATTTATACTACTCTTCGATGCCTTTAGTTTAAGATGCAAAAGTTGTCAATTGCAGTAATTGCATTGCTTAGTTACAGGTCAGGGACTAGTCAACCCTCAATTTTCCAACTGTTCCTCACCATCCCTTACCAGAAGTCCGATTTTTCCATAGTCTTCCTAAAATGAGCTGCGCCGTGGTATTTATACTACACTTCGATGCTTTTAGTTTAAGATGCTAAAGTTGTCAATTGTAATAATTGCATTGCTTAGATATAAGTCAGAGACTAGTCAACCCCCAACTTTCCCTCTGTTTCTTATCACCCTTGGTAAAACTCCGCGATTTTTCCATAGTCTTCCTAAAATGAGCGGCGCCGTGGTATTTATACTACACTTCGATGCCTTTAGTTGAAGATGCTAAAGTTGTCAATTGTAATAATTGCATTGCTTAGATACAAGTCAGAGACTAGTCAACCCCCAACTTTCCCTCTGTTTCTCACCACCCTTGGTAAAACTCCGCGATTTTTCCATAGCCTTCCTCTAGGGTTGCAATTGTATAAGACCACTCTTCCAGGGGCGCGGCGAGCGCTGTAAAATGGTTGAAAGATGTTCCACTCTACAAGAGTTGCTTCCATTATCCATTTTGAAGAAATGGACTTTCAATTTGGCTCCAATTCCATGCAGATAGATCAGTACAACCTTGAGCAATTGGCTCTTGGTATTGTGATTCCTTTTTATTGCAGTATTGAATGATTCTATTTGTTTCAAGTTTGGAGTTCAAGCGATCATTCGCTGTTTGATGTCCGGTCGCTGCAACCATTTTACTGTCCAAGTCGCGTCGTAATACCGGTCTTGTATGTGACATATATTGTACAGTGAGTAGGTAGTGGTGTTTCTCTGTCCTTTTCAATGTAAGATTGGACATAAGAATTTGTCAAGTTGAATAATGAATTAATTGGGACTTTGGCTTGGGTTGCTAATGGATATGGAAAATTTTTTGTTGACTAGTCCCTGCTATTGTTGGCGTAGCATAGTCACAGTGCAGTACTAGTGCGAAGAAAAAGCAAAAGCTTTTCTTCTCACCCCCACCGTGGTTAAGTGTCCCTTCTTTTTACTGTAAGATTGGGCATACACAATGTACACTGTACAGACAGGTACAGAAAGAATTGGTAGAGTCCAATTGGGGCTTTGCTTTTTGTTCACTACTCACTAGGCGTAGCATAGTCAGAGTGCGGTACTAGCGCCAAGAAAAAGCCAAGCTTTTCTTTCTCACTAACGTGTAGTTGGACATGCTGTTCATTTTTACTGTACTGTACTGTAAGATTGGGCAGAAGAATTGGTTGAGTCCAGTAGGGGCTTTGCCTTGAGTTAACTACTGAAGTTGCTGCTATGGTAGGCATAGCATAGTCACAGTGCAGTACTAGCGCCAAGAAAAAGTCAAACTTTTCTTCTCACCAACGTCCTACTAGTAGTTCGACATTAGACGTTCATTTTTACTGTAAGATTGGACATAAGAATGGGTTGAATCATTAATTTGTTCCGATTAGTGACATTTTGCCTTGGGTTCCTAGTTAACAGCGCGAAGAAAAAGCATCTTTTGCTTTCAATACTGTACACTGTAGTGCACAGTACAGTGTACTGTACCAGGACTGGACGATACAGTACTGTACCAGAATGTGTAAAATAGATGTCGTTTTCACTTTTTGGTATTATAGTGGAAGCAAAGCCCTAAGGAACGACATCTGTTTTGCATCTACTTTATCTATTTTATTTTATTTATTTTTCATCGATTTCATCTGTTTTACCGGTCTGTTTTACGTCATCGCGTTCATTTTTACTGTAAGATTGGACATAAGAATAGGTTGAATAATTCTAATTGAAGACATTTTAGCTGGCGTTGTTGTATACAGTAGACAGTAATCCTGTAGGACATGTGCAATATTTTACACATTTTGCTACAGTACTGAAAGGAAAATCTGCTTTTTCTTCGTGCTACAGTAGTACTGTACACTGTACAGTACAGTACATACAGTACAGTATTTCTTGGTGTTCTACTGTACAGTGTACAGTACTGTACCAAAATGTGTAAAATACTTGTCGTATTATTTCTTGCTGTTGTACTGGAAACAAAGCCAACAACTTGTGTTTTACAGTACAGTACAGTACAGTACTGCACATCTAGCCTGATCGAGCCGTAGCGTACAGTGTACAGTGTACAGTACGCCGTAAAAGACTGGCAGCGCCAGCGAAGCGGCCAAATCAACTTCCAGTCAACAACATCCAAGGCGCCGCAAGTCACGTGCCACACACTGGAGTTGTTCTGCGGACCTCTACAGTACTGTACTGTACACTGTAGAGTGCAGAGTCTGTAGTACAGTACTGTAGACGAGGGAGGATCCTTTGCTCTGGGATCATGCTGTCAGCACTGTACACTGTACAGTACAGTACAGTGTACTGTAGACCGATGCGCCGCGTACCAGTACGGTCTAGTACAGACCAGTACGGCGCGCCGTTCCTCGCCTCGACAACAAGAAAGCGTAAGTACGTCCATACGTCCATACAGCTGTGGGATACAGCAGAGCAAGTTGCAGCAGGAGTTGAATATTGGACTTGATTTTGGATTTGCAGTTTTTTCAAAAGTCGTCAGCAATCGCTGCCTTGTAAGGATTAGAAGGAGTAATCAACCTTGTTTTGTCGACCATGCCGCTATTTGGTTCCAAGCAGAAATCGCCCTATGAGCTTGTTCGGATTTCTCGCGATGCTTTGGCGACAATCATTAAAGAAGGTTCTGGCAAGAAAGCAGAGAAGGTAAACCCTACTTACAACGTTGTCATCCACTACTGCTGTTGTCGACATAGTGCTTTGAAGCTTTCCGACTTGGTGTTCATCTCAACTCATGACTCCGCCATCATTTTCTAATTGTAAAGTGTTATCCTATACCATAGTCATCAATGCAATGAATGGCATTGGTGGGCTTGAACGGTATTGTCTCGGTTGTAGTCTTAACTTAAGTTTAGAGTCTGATCGATGATAATGAATGGGTTTCTCTCAAGGGCTAGGCTAACTTGGCATACTATTGCCTTAGTAGTAATGAGACTACTCTACAAAACATGGGTAGTACTATACTTGCTTAGGACAACATACAATATCCAAGTGCAATCCATTTTAACCACAACGACATTGTAGAATTCCAATTTCAACCATCGGAAACGATACGACTCAATCGATTGTAGACACCATGATTTTTCAATCTTGCTGTAATAACTTCGCCTTATTCTTTGTCACAATGCAATTGGGTAATAACGCATACAGAGTATCATAGAAGTAGACATAAACTAGGCAAGTACAATCGACTCTGTGTAGATGAGGGTAATCCCCTGCAACAAGGCACGGTCAAAAACTGTTCTCTAATGAGTTGGCTAGTTGTTTTCTTTCTTCAACTGTTGTAGTTGTCTTGATGACACTGGATAGATCAGAAATGCCCGTGCTTATTCTTTATACTTTACTCGATACTATCTGATCATTTTATCTCTTCAATGGCGCTGTCATCGTCACGGCAAACATACAGTATTGTATCTTGGAATGCGGTCTAGGACAAGCCGTGATGGATTCAATATGTCAACCTTATTCTTCGACCAAATGCTACAAAGATGAAATACAGTTAAACTGTTGCCTTGTGCCATTGCTAAGCTATCAATACAAGCGGTTCACTTAGTTGGTTTGTACGACAGAATTTCAAGCCAAAATTTTAAAGTCCATTGAGCTCTTAAATGATTGATTGGAACGTGATCAAGATTGATTGCTTTTAATCAATGAAGAACGATTTAGACTCAATACATTGGTTGAATTGCATGATGATGCAGTATAGTGCTAATATCATAGGGAGTAACAGCACTGTTATCAAGCTATGTTACAAAATTGGGGCGTGCGTATGATTTTTGCCATGACTTTTACCTCTTTTCTCTACCTCTGAATGCGATAGCGTTGAACACGAGTTGTTCAACGCATAGAGATAACTCTCAACGATGACAGATTACATTGACTACTACTGCACGCAAAAATAGTGTGGTTAGACTGTAACATGCAATGCCAATGGTATTTCATTTTGGAGGTTATGTATTGCAAAGGTATAAAAGCCTCGCTATATAATTACTAATCTATTCTATTCACCTTATCATTAGGCTACAGATGAAATTGGTAAGCAATTGGTAGCAATGAAGAATATATTATGTGGAGTTGGAGGTAAGCATTTTGCCAGTTAAGGCGACAACTGAGCAGTACATTTATTTTTCACTTTGATTATGGTATTGATAGTTCAATACGTTTTATCTCCAGATTGTCAAGTTTACAATTTGTTTATGATGTCAAGGTGTAAGATGGCTTGATTGTACAGTGTACAGCACAGTGTTTCCCTCAATTTTTGAAACTTACATTTATGTTCCCCTCTGATAGTGGTATTGATACTATAGTTCAAGACGTTTTATCTCTATACAGTATTAGCAACTTTACAATTTACAATTGGTTAAGTTAATGATATAAACGATGTGATGTAAACAAGATAATTGCTGTCACTTACTGACGTATGTTCCAGTTTGATAGTGGTACTAATACTGTAGTTCAATACATTTTTATTTTGATACAATATTGGCCAATTTACAATTGGTTAATGATGTAAAGTTGTAAGAGAGTTGCTATCAATTATTTACCTTTAGTACGGCGATTTTGGTAACATTACGTCAATGTTATATATTAATTCTAATTTGTATTGAACGATTACACATCAATGTGAGGAAGTGGCATGCATGGTAGTACGTTAACTTATACTTAGTAACAAGTTATTGACAAGTAAGATACTGTTTTTTTATGCTATAGTAGATAAATCGTACACCATCGAAATATCTCGTTATAGCGTACAGCTGTAGAGGATAGTATTAATTAATTGTAACCGTCATTATAATTGTGCTTTGAAAGGTCAAAATAATACGATAATTAAGAAAGCTGCGTGTCATGGTTCAAAAAGTTGACATCATACTTGTACAGTACTCTACACTGAATTATCTAGTTATAAGCTCGGTGTAGTACTTTCAATTTAGATTCTAGTTCAATTAATCTTTGTAAATAATGATCAGGCCATGGATGTAGTCGTCTATTCTTGCAGAGTAGAGTACGTACATTGAAGGAACATCTGCAAAATATTAAAATACTACTACTTTTTTTATTTATAGATCAAGAGCCACAAACAGAGCAAGTCGCTCAATTAGCGCAAGAAATTTATAACTTCGACTTATTGCTGTTTCTGGTTAATCATCTTCATAGATTGGAATTTGAGGTGAATAAAAATGGCATCCAGTATTTGATTTAACATATTAGAAACAAGTTTGTTCTTCTTTCTCTAATAAATCTAATTTTTGACTCTTGATTAGGCGAAAAAGGATGTCGTCCAGATTTTTAATATTTTACTTAGGAGACAAATCGGCACTCGCTCACCTACTGTTGAATATGTTCGCAGTAAAAATGAAATCCTTTTCACTTTAATCCAAGGGTAACTTTAATTATTATGCTATTAATCGTCTTACTCTCAACTTCAGTTAATAGTATACGTTATTTGGTGTTTATCAAGGTTATAATCAAAATTTGTATTATTTTACTGCTATATAACTTACAACATGCAACAATTGAAGCTACGAAAATTCAGATATTGCCCTCAATTGTGGCATAATTCTAAGAGAGTGTGTCAAATACGATATATTGGCGAAATTTATTCTAAGTTCTGATGCCTTCTATCAATTTTTTACTTATGTCGAACTTTCTGCTTTTGATGTTGCTTCTGATGCATTCTCTACGTTTAAGGTAATTGCATACGAGTATTTCCGTGCCTTGCTAATTTTATTCCCCTTGTCAAATAGCAGCTGTAGTAAAAATGATTACCATTTGCCTTTAGGATTTATTAACAAAGCATAAAACGCTATGTGCCGAATTTATCGAGAAAAATTATGACAAGGTAGATGATGTATATACAAGTGTTACTAATTGTTAAAGCAGCTAGGAAATGTACTATCATTTTCATCTACTGAATAATACGAACTAAAATATCATGATTGTTCATAATTCTTGTGATAGCTTTTTGAACATTACGTCAAGTTATTAACGTCAGAAAATTATGTGACCAAAAGGCAATCTTTGAAGGTATACAAGAACCAATAATATAATTTATATCGTATACACACACGTATAGATAACATACATCTAATAAAAGAAGGGAATCTTTTGATTGCAGTTATTGGGAGAAATCTTGCTGGATCATCACAATTTTTCTTCGATGACGAAATACGTTGGTAATACGGAAAATCTTAAGCTTATCATGAATTTACTCAAGGATAAGAGTAGAAATATTCAATTTGAAGCCTTCCATGTGTTTAAGGTGCACTTTATAGCTATTTCTTATCGATGATTCAGACTAATACCATAAAATATATCAGATAAATTTCTATATCATTGCTATAATAGTGATAATAACAACTTACGTATTCCTACGATAGGTTTTTGTTGCGAACCCTAATAAGGCTAAACCCATAATAGATATTTTATTTAAGAATAAGGAGAAACTATTAACATTCTTGCCTAAATTTCAAACAGATAGAACAGGTGCTTTTATAGTTATCAAGGCTAAATTTGATTTGATAATATACTTTATACGCGTATTGCTAAAATAATAATTGTTTTGCCATTGACATTTTAGATGACGAGCAATTTATGGATGAAAAATCCTATCTGATTACGGAAATCACCAAGCTGCAAAAACCGTAGTTAATTATTAATATAAAACCTTGATGAAATTACAAATGTAACTTCTTGTCTTGTATTCTGATATAATCAACTTAGCTAAAGTTTAGGATGACATATAGCTAGGCTACTACTCATTGCAAAGTTGCTGATCTGATAGTAATTCTTCGTTTTGTGCTATTATAATTGTAGATAATGTTTGAGATATGGCTAATGTATACTGTGTACGTGCTGATTTATTGTCATGTTTTACAAGGGAGGAATATGTTTCTGTACTGCGATGATTGTATTAGAAAGAGGAAAATATTGAAATCATGCTTTAATGATTTTCGGGTTTCATAGTTACATGTTACACGTATGAGAGATCATAATCACTAATTATAAAATAGGTTACTATTAGGAATGTCTACACTCGATTACGGTATTGCATAATGTTGCATTATTTAGCGATTTATTCGTTCTATTTTTAAAGTACATCATGAATCTAGTTTCTATGTAGTTAATATTATTCAAAGATAATAACTATTGGATTTATAATACAATATTTTCATGTATCCTTCGCAAAATATACTACAACTGTTCTCATCTTTATGCTTGGACTGTCAGTATCTGATATATGAATTTATGCGGAGTTGTATCTATACTATAGTTTATAATCGTATTGAATCATTAACAATGTATTGCAGTATTCGTTCACAAATATACTTGTTGCTGTATGTGTTTAAGGATCCATTCCTATTCATATGCTCGTTACATTTAGTGAATGTAAATTGACTAAGGTTCATATCAATGGTAATACATAGTTATTACAATCTAGTAATAATTAATTAATTATTACAGCTTCGAAATTAGTGAATCAATTGTAATCATTATATTCCGTTTGAGCTACCTGCCTGTTTATTTAATTATTGCAATTTATCAAATTTATACATGGACATAAAAGCTTTTAATTTAGCTGAAATCTTCGTGTCTATGAGTATTTTATTTGCTAAGTTGTTGACGTTTTTGCATGATTGATTATAGATGCTTTACTGTACTGTATGTAATAATTTTACCACGGGGATAATTTCCCAGATATTAAAATCTACTTTGAATTCTAGCGATGAGAGATTATCGCAATTGTATTGTTAGTAGCCACTCCGTCAAATGAAAAGGAATTGTATGCATACATGGTTAAGGTAGATTGTGCTTGCAATAAAATAGCGCATTTCCTTATTGTAAAATAGCTCAATCTCCATTTAGCAATCCTCGATGCTGTCCGTTTTATTATAGAATCATATTACTATTCGTTAATTGAAATGTTTAAACAAAAGATCATTCTTTAATTTTATGAAATACGAAAAGCAAGCTAAAATTTGTTAGCGTAGCACATGTATTAAAAAATCCTCGAAAGGATCTTCATCATTAAGTCACGTAGAGATATAAGTATACTAAAGCCGTGTTTTCTAGGTTGAACGATCGTAGGCTACTCTAAAGTGATTTGAGTAACTTCATGACTACAACAACAAACTCTTCTAGCAGCTTACAATGCAACCCATTTCAGCATTGCTATACTATGTTGACATTGTTAATTGTAGTCCTAGAGCAGTTGGCAGAATTGCATGCAAGGCTATCACCGTCGACATTATATGATATATCAATATAGTGAATACTGTAGCGACAATATTGTACAATATTGGGAGGGTTTGATATACAGTCGAGTTAATTTATTGGACACTTTATTATCGTGTTTTGATACTGTACCCTAGACCATTAGATACTATACCCTATAGAAAGTATCTAGTGGTCCATGACTAATTGACTATACTCGTATCAAGCTTGTATATCCCATCATCGACCGTATGGCCTGTCCATAATTTGGTTAATATAGTTCGTATTTCAAGATGTTTTTATGCAAGAATTAATGATGCCTCACTAACGATAGTTTCAGAGGAATTGATACCAATTATCCATGACTACATGGTTATAGAACATGAAGCAAGGAAGGAATGATCTTTTGCCTTGCTCAGCGGGTTCAGTTAATGAAAAATAAAATAAACAATATACAACAACTGGAAGTAAACAAGGCAAATAAACAACCCATTAACGTCACCGCCTTAAACTGTTGTTACGGGATGTTCTATCTATATGGTACCCTAGTATACAGTACTATGGAATGATCCCCTATACTGTGTCGTCAGTACTGTACAGTGTACAGTAGAGTACGGATGGAAATAGGAAAAAAAAACAAAAAGAGAGGCACTGCCCGGATTCGAACCGGGGATCTCCTGTTTACTAGACAGGCGCTTTAACCAACTAAGCCACAGCGCCAACCGATGATAGGATGGGAGATTTTACTATTTATAGCTACTCTACATTCTTGCAGCACTGCGGAATAGGCAAAACTCGCAAGGTTCAACATGGCTGCTTGTTAATGTTGTAGCTCAATTGATTGATTGAAATTAAATTGGGCTATTCAATGTTGTGTAATACTGTATACTACTGGATGTTCTTACCTGTAGTAGTTTATATGTTTACGGTATACTGTGAACAGACCATGGTATGCTGGCTATTTTCGCTTGCAAATAAATCTACGCATAGCTTGTCATTAACAAATAACAACTGAAGTCGCGGTACCGATATCATGGCTGATTTTCTGACTTGAACATTTCAATTTTCTTAGTACGCTCACTTCTTTTGGACCTGATATAGATTATTGATTATTGAAGCTCTAATAACAAAAATAGCTTATTTGCCCAGAAATAGGAATAATAGAAATAGAAATGTTGTACAGTAGTAGACATACCTGGAAATGGTAGATTTCTATGATAATTTCAGGGCTACTGGAAAATTAATAAAAGTCTTCTTTTTCCAGTAATTTATGACCGTACACTGTGTACAGATACTATGCTGCGGCATTATTCAGTAACTGTGATTACGCGTATGCTATGAATTCAGTTACCGTATCTTGTGGCTAAGTGGTAGATTACTTCTACTTGTTACTTACCGATTTGGGACGGTAGCTGTTATGTTTTCTTCTGGCATTTACCGAACGTTATTTTAAATGATTAAGGAAGAGACAGACAGTGGCGCACTAAAATTTAGCAGTAGAGCCTTGCCGGAATACAGTTGAATGTAGTTCTAAATAAATAGATATTAACTTCGGTATTTGTTAGATATAGTATTCGATTACAGTCTTGGATATACTATAGTAGTTATTATAATATTGTGCGATTGTAATTGTGATTCCTAATGGTACTTTCTTATTTAGATGTTGACAACTATCAATGTAACAGTTTCTTTTATGGTTAGGCCTGCCAGGATTCCGATTCTAAGTTCTTCACCACGTTTCATAGCATTGTAAATGGTGGTCTTACAAGTATTTATTATAACTGTACATAGGAATGAAATCAGTTCATGTAGTTACTGTATGATAGCGTAAGTTGCATTCATATAGGATATTGGAGGCAATACGATAGAATACATCAGAATTCGCTCATGTCTAGGATACATTTGCGATCAGTGTTATAGGAGATACTAGTACTGAGCTAGCCGCTTCATAGGCCATTTCCTCGGCTTTCGATAAAGCCCAGGTACTGGAATGCTATGCAAAGATATGAAAAGGCTCAAATGATGAGGGAAGCGAGCTCTACTACGTTTATATATGTCCACGATAGTGTCTTATGTACTTATCATATTTATTTATCATTTAGAATCGATCCACAGAACTACTAGATACATACTAGATACATACCAGTATGTACAGGATGCTCTTATACACGTACAGTTCAAACTAAGATTGCTACTCTGCAGAGTTTTTCTTTCTCTTCTAGTATGGCATTTGGTGTTCGCAATTCTATTATTTTAATTGCGGATATAACCAACTTGGGTAATTATCTATAGTTAGGGCTTGCTGAAGGTCCTCCTAGCATGAATTTTATGATTTTCTTGACTTTACTCTTACAGAAGTTACAGAAAAATTTTATTCATAAATCATCCACAACCGAGAGACAGCGTAATCTCGTTGTAGGTTGTAGCAAGTGAGTGGAAATAAAGTATTCAAGAACTTCTCCAATAAATCGAATCAGTTCAAGTAGGTTTTACTTTTTCTTTTAGCAGTTACGGTCCAAGTTGGACCTTTCTACTAGTTCATAATGATCTTTTAAAATGGGAGTGCATCACAGTAGTAAATTTCATCTTATAATAGTCTTCAGTATTGACTACAGAATATGAGTGGTACAGTGCATATACTGCAAACACGAACTTCTAAACATTTATTTTATTTCATGTGTTGTTGCAGCAGTTTCGATGGTTTATCTACTGTATTACTGATATTTGATAGATAATTATGCATGTGCAATACAGATATTATTGTAAAACACAATAAGAGTCCTATTATCTATCCGTTTCAATCTCAATAATCATATAGCTGAAATTTATCTTTGCATTATCTTCTATTGGCCTGCGCTGCCTATAAATAATGTAGTATTTTAATATAGGTAAACGTGTAATAACGTATTATTTTACAAGTTTACAACATTAACTATTTTTATTTTTTCTATTTTAGTACATCATCCACCGATCGAAATGTAACACCGGAAATTCTAATACTCATATACCTTATTTATTATCATAAAAACTTTAATATTATCCTTCTTTTCAAAGGGAAGTGCAAACTGCAAAGTAAATTTTTATCTACAAAGTTCAAATATTACAACGTTACATAGATCATCAGTTAAGTCAACAACAATTTCGGTAGTAAACCGTTGCATACTCTTTGTGGTAGGCAGATTAGTAACGTTGAAGATCATTGTACAAGTAAAATGAGATCTTAGTAAATTAGGACAAATTTTTTTGGAATATTCGATTGAAACTGAAAAAATTTTGTAATTATCTTAGTCGAGGTGATACAATTCAAATATATTTAAAACGTCGCATTAGTAGAAAATCAAGAAGGAGTAGTGTTGGAACTTAGCCATCACTTACCTAAAGAATAAAGTCAAGACTTTACAGCTACCGTTAAAAGCAAAGATCAGTTGTTATTTCCTACAATTGAGATTATTTCATCTAAAGTCCGCATACCATAATATTAATAATGGGCAATCTCCGTTAAAAGATCTAGCCATAGCACTTTAGTAGGAAAGTAAAATATTTTTCAATTCTTAGAATAAACTACATCATATTTTTCGTCTCCTAAATCCATGTCATATAGATATAAAGCAGCTGTCATTGTAGTTGTCTTCTGACAACCGCGTTTTTCAGCTTTGACTACTTCAATCAGATCCGTTATAAGGGTAGAATAAAAATATGGTATATGTAAGAACTGTGAAACATGTTACCCTTACTGAAGCAGAAGCAGCAATTACGATATTTGAAATTATCATTTTAAGAATCGAGCGTAACATTATAGCTAATTTATAGCAAGAAAATACTGTAAACTTCAATGATAAATCGTAATTACGTATTTAACGGAATGAGTGTAAATAGCGTTACAAATAACGCATTCTACACATGTCATTCAACGCTCGAATCAATGAACAAATTCAGTTGTCTAAATTGATGGCACGAACAAACATCTATCATTCAAGACAAGTCTGTAAAATATTAAAAATTTTTTTAATAATTAAAAGTTGGAACAGCTATTTTATTATAAGTCATCACTGGTCATAGGGTCTGTTGAGGTGTCGGTTTCGATTGTGACTGCATCAAATTCATATTCATCAACATCGTCATCGCCATCAAATGGATCATGCGGCGCTGTACAACAAGGTTCAAGATCGATTTCAGTGAAGGCATCATCGATAGCACGTTCTTCATTAACAGTACCAGGCTCGGATTTATTCGAAAAGAGGCCAAGTACTCCTAAATTCTCGGCTTTTTCAACGGAGAATACAATCCATGAACCACAGTTTGTGATACCAACACATTTAGGAATTTCATCTGGTATAAAACAACTTAGAGGTAAACCTTGTCTGACATCCCAAAGTCTGATACTGTTATCTTCACGATGGTTTGCAACCGTGATAGCACGGTAGCTATCTTCATCTACTCGAATCTGTTGAACTGGCCTACTATGGCCCTTTAATGAGTGAATTACTTTACCGTTAATTCTATTCCAGCAACGAAGGCTACTATCTTTGCAACCAGATAATATAATATCTTTCGAGATGGTAAAACATGTAAAACCAATTGGCAATCCTCTGGCTTGAGATGATTCATACAATAGGCCAAAGTTAACTTTGCCGCTTTTTACGTCAAATACTACGGCAGCTTGCTTTTCTGCTGATTTACGTGTTCCATCAGAAGCGGCAACAAATATTTCGCCATCATCACTTAGAGACGAATATCTTATAATATGCTCTTTAAAGATATAATCTTTGATATCAAATTTAGGTAATTGTTGCTTTGTTTTAAGGTCCCAAGAAATAAATCCGATGATATTTTCCTCGGTCTTGTAAATACATAAAGCTAAACTACCTGCACTACTAACCATTAAACGATCGATACAATTTTTCTGATCTGCCTTTAAAGATGCAATAGAGTCACCCGATATAGCATTAACGATCTTGACAAATTTTCTACCACGAGAAAGAGTTACTAGGTGTTCATTATCAAGAAATTTGGGCTGATAGTGAAATCCCTTGATCTTGTTTAATACTTCACCGGAATCTAAATCAATGATAACAATTCGACGATCGAAGTAAACAGCTATTTTGTTGCTTTTCATGATAACAATTTGATCAACGGTAATATTTCGAAATGAGCGGACTGGAAGGCAACTGTTAACATTCCATACTGTAAAAGTTTTACGTTTCTTTGAAGTAGTTGTAACATTGACGTTTGAATTATTCATATATAATTTTTCCATATTAAGACTTGCCATATCGATGCTAGCTAGGTTTGGTTTTTCACTACCAGGCCTAGTTAAGCATTCTCGACGTGGAATTAAATTAGGGATTGATGGCTTCATTGCCTGTTGTAAGAGAGCATTTAAATGTGTTAATTTTTTATCAACACTTCGACCAATTCGACCAATTAATTGAGATGCAAGCTGAGTAGGGTCCATTTTGAGGGCATTCATAGATATTACTAGAGCATCATGTAGAAGTTGTAATTCTTTGTCGCCGACACTTCCTGGACTTTGAAGGGCAAGATTGATGTCGTCTAAAACTTGTGCCACTGACATTGCACAAGCTTTGGTCAAAATAAATTCATAATTACAAAGTGTTTCTTCCTTCATTTTGTCAATTTCACCTATGTGGAAAGTATAAGTTGATAAAATGAATGATTTACTTTTTGGGATATACCATAATTAATCGGTAGTGCATGTGAGTGGTATGCTAACAATATTATTTTAGTAGTATTTTTAAAAAGAGAACAAAAATTCTTTGTTAAACGTTTCATACACTATATTATGGTACATTTTTACGATAGTTGTTACCTGCACGAAGTAAGTGATAAGGTAGTTCAGCCAATTTACGGAAATTGTATATTGGCCTATTTCCTTCCTTGGTGCTATATATTAGTGGTTGAGGAGGTAATAACCTGTCCACACTTGTATTCTTACAAGGCTTTTTCCGATTATTACTCCAAGTACCGCGAAAATAGTCACTTAGGGCAGTGTAATTATTTTTACGTTGTTGTTCTGAAGATAGATATCGCCTTGCGGCGCATTCATCAATAAATCGATGAAACCATTTGAGTACACGACATCGATTGGCGGTATACAAGCTTAAGTAGCTACCAGCATCAGCTCGTAATCGGATCCATGTGATCGGTGGAATACGTGCAACTGTCGGGACATTTTTATCATAGATAGCGGTAATAACGTCGTTATCTGATGATAAGAGATCTTCTATTTCAGACTCTGTTAAACCATAGCGTGAGGCTGTAATATATCCGTAAGCAGAGCTAACTAAAACTTTTCCATGTTTTTGTTCTAAAGTTTCGAAATGTTGTTCAACAATTTCTTCTAAGGTTGAGGCTAAAAATGTTACGTCACCTTTAGAATATGAATGCCATTTACATGATCTTTCGTAAATTAACTTGAGAAAAAGTGGTTTAGGACATTTGGAGAAAGTACGCATAATCGCATTTATTTGATCACTACCAACTTGGCGTCGTGCTTTGGTATTCATCCATATATCAAAAACGATGCTGGCTTCAGATTCTGACATAGGGGGTACTTCTAGAAAGTTTGATTCACTTGCGTATATTGTCTGTGTAAACGGTCAACATCAAGAGTATATTTATTAAAACATCAAGATTGTGGAAAATTTTTTGAATAGAAAAATTTTGAGCAAGAATAATTACATAAATCACAGTGAATGAAATTTACCCTTAAACTTCGTAAAGCAGGACTAGATGAGTCTGATCTCACTGATAGGATAACTTTAACGTACTCCGGTAATGTCTTCGGTAACCATTGTATTTCGTGTGCATTATCATCATCTGATAATTGATCTAAACCATCAATTATAAGAACTTGCGGAAAAAAGGTGGTAGCCATTTTTAACCGTTTCATTAGGTCGTCCCTTAGTTCTTTATAAGTCTGCATAGTTAAGGAAGTTATAATTACGGACTACTCAAGTGATACGTTGTAAATTATGATAGAATAAAAGAGTTATGTTGATAGGTTTACCTCTGGTGTAGTAGCTGGGTCACCGTTATAAATTTTTCGAAATTGTTGACATACGCTTCTTAGCAGTAATCTTATATTACCAGATTCAGGTGATGTACCGCAATAGCGTACAACAACACAGCCAGATGATCCTAGCCATTTTTTGCATTCTCTAGTAGCTGCAGATATTAATGATGTTTTGCCACATCCTGAGGGACCTAATAATACAAGAGGTTGCTTGCTATTACTTCGTACATAACGTTCGATAGCTTGTAAGAGATCTTCGCATCCATGAAATTCATTAAATTTTGTTAAACACAGCGCAGTATGGTGATTAACTTCTTCATAGAGATCATCATCATTAAAGTTTAGCGAAGAATGCGTTTGGATCGCTTGATCAACTAAGGATGTTAACTTTTCCGTAACGTCAGTACATAGTCCATTCATATACTTGGAATGATCTGTTGATTTGTTCTTGTCGATTCCAACATTAGCTTTCCACTTTACATCATAACTCAATATATTGGTATGGTGTAGTCTAGAAGGAATGTAGTTATCAATAAGTGTTGACAACAAATCTTGAGCGTGGCTATCGATAACGCCAGATTCAGGGTTAACATCTAAGTAATCACTTATTTTAGAATCATTGCCAACGAATTTTTTAATATCTGTAATATTTCTACGCATTAAGATACAATTAAAGTTAGGATTATCTGATCGCAATATGGCTTCCTGAGCGATCATATGGGTTTCTGTGGAAATGAGAAAAAGATTATTTGTTAATGGACCTAACGGATGGTCATTTATGTAAGATAATACCAATTATGTAAGTCTATAATTGTAAAAGGAGAGCAAGACGTACGTCATTATCTCTCTCTCTATATATATTGAAATACTGACCAGATAGCAAATATTTCGGTCTTGCTTTTTCGTCAGATATTCCTTTCAGACTTGAATATAAAATATCTTGCAATCTATTGAATGCTTTCTGCCAATTTCCCTCGGCAGCCTTGCGTGCATTGCTACTTGTTGAGTTAAAATCACGGTATACTGAACTAATTGGCTGTAATACATGCGTCGCAGGAACAGAATTTTCATCTAACACAAACCACTCGGTAAAAAATTTCCTATGCTCCTGATTTTCAATAGCTGCTAACATCTGCTTAAATTCTTTATCGAAAATTTTAGTTGGCAGTGGACGATAACCATATCTGTCACCCACTAAGGTCTAAAAATATCGAATACGTTTCATATTTATGATTTTAAAATGTCAAAACGTTTTACACAGCAGTAATTTTTTTTAATAATCTTTTATAACATAATTGTATGACTTACGATAAAGTTAGGCCCAACGGATTGCTCTTGGCAGTAACGTAGCAAATCTAACGTCAATCGAGTAATATTGTGCTCATCTAATATAAGGCTTTTAATACCCCAGGTTACATCAATAGCTTGAAAATCATATCCATGCTCAAAACAATGTAGTCGTATTTTCGGAAAGACTCGTTCTAATAACATCTGTCTCTCTTGATTGAAGTCTACAATGAATATACGTATGTATGATTGATTGAACAAGTATTAAAATAACGAAATAAATGCATCTACCGATGATCGATAAAAACTACAATTGTACTAAAAATGATTTATTCATATTACTAACCAGTGTGAGATGCACTGACTAAAATTTTAATGATGCGTCCATTCTTGCGAATATCATCAAACGCGTTACCAATCATTAATTGATGATGATGCTTACTCTTTGCTTGAGGGTTGATGTCAGGAGCGTTCCAAACAGGAATGTTGCATTCAGGTTGTTGCTATATTTCGTATCAATTAAGTATACATATATATCGTACATTATAAAAACGAAATTATGAGGTAACAGCTATGGCTAAATATACAGTTTATATGTTAACTTTTCAAGTTATTTCAATTTACCTGTATCGATAGTAAGGTGCCATTGATAGGGTGTTTGCTATGAAATTCTATTAGCATTTTAATATCGGTATAATTTTTCTTGTTCAGGTTATAACCTTCTGCGGTGACCGATATTGGCGCATGGCTAATTTCCCTTTCAGCTGATCTATATTGACATTATAAGCAACATTGTTACATCATACTGGTTGAATTATTAATTGAGTTAAAGTATAGCTAATAACGTCAATTTAACATTATAGCTGATGAAATAGAATTGTATAACTATATAATTCACTTTTTACATACTTGTAGCTAAGATATATCTGTCGGTTGACCATATGTAGTATAAATACTCCTGGATTGCATGGTTTTAGCTGCTTTTCACTATTTTGTATCGATAGTTCTGGAGGCTCGAATGGAATTATCGTAGGTCTTCGGGTACCATTTCGTCTAATATTAATTATAGAAACAATATTAGCTTAACAGTGTAGTGCAAAATGATTAAAAAATTGGTTATTTTCAAGTATAACATAACGATATAAAATCAATGTATTAACGTCTAAGATGTATCGTTAGAGGAAATTTGTCAAGTGAATCACTAGTTTTATATTTTCCGTTTACAATAATATAAACTATAAAATTATTATGCTAGAGGAGAATATACTGTACTGTACATCTTTATTAAAAAATTTATCAAGTCCATTACTAGTTTATATTTTCCATCGATAATAATCTCAATTTGTTCTTATCTACGGTGATTGATAGTCCTCAAAAGGTATTAAGGGTAGATGTATAGTGTATGCAATTGATGAATTTTTAAGTGCAAATTAATCGCACCCTAATCTTCTGCTAGTTCTATTTATGACCTTATCACATACAATATCTACCGTTTATCGCTTTATCTATATTTGATGATACATACATATTGTAAGTAAATAAGGAACAGAGAATAATGAGAGCTAGGCCTTAAAAATTAAATCAATCAATACATGATCATACTTCTATTGATACAACTACTCATTTCTATTTCTGAGGACGGGGTTATTTTGTATAGTCAAGCGTTTTTTTATGTATTATCGTTCCACCCCAATTACTTCATAGGAGAATGACTTCTATTAAGCAGTAGTAAGATAGTTATTTTAAATTCAATCTATGTCTTCACAATATCTTTGAATTGATCAAAAGTACGCTTGTATTTCAATTACAAAGACGAGAGTCATTTTAAAATAAAAATGAATACATATCTCTTTAGTTTACAGTTATTAATATGTTTCATTCTTCAATAGAATGGATGCTCAAGCATGAAGTAATAGTTATCAATGATCCAGTGAATAGGTGTTTAAATCAGAAAGAAGAGGTTGTTTTAAAGTTAAAATTGATCCATGCCTGCATAGCTTACAGCTATTAATGTTTCATTCTTGAATATAATAAATGCTGAAAAATAAAATGATAGTTATCCACTGTCAAGTCCATAAGTGTTAAATACAGTAGGAGGGTTGTTTTAAGCTAAAAATGAATACATCGCAGTTACTAATCTATTTCATTCTTTGATATATAGTCAATGGTTAAAAATGGTAGTTATCAACTGTCAAGGTTGGCTTAAATTTGAGTGATGATGCCTTCAAATCCAAAATATTTAGTTTGATATTCAATTATTAATTGTCGTTCTTTGACCGACTACTACCATTGAGCACTAGTTTAGAGAGTTATTTCATTTTTTTTGGTACCTAGAATTCATTTATCGTTGGCTACCCCTTTCTTTGTATGGTTTGTGATCTGTAAAAAATTGTACCTTTTGGTCTATTGTATTAACTAGGTGAAATTTGGTAGTTTAGAATAGACAGCAAAAAAAAAAAAATAAAATAAAATTGATTTCGTTTTTTTACCTTCATAGCCAATTCATTCTAGGTATATTAAGAAATACAGTAGGCCAAATTTACTCTTTCGGTATACGTAGCTTAACAAGTTATGTATGTGTTGTACTAGTATCACTTCATTTTGAAATGCTCAACCTACACAAAACTGTTCATTTCTATTCAATTTAGTTGATTTATTCTCCCTATCGACTGTAAGCATGTCGATGTAATACATTGGAATACCGCTGTACTGTAAAATGAATTTGTTACCCAAGTTGATGAAAGTATCTTCATGTTCCAATATCGATGCTAGGTATAGATATTGGAGAGAATATTACACTACCACTACTTTGTAAAATCGCTTTTCTAATCTCATTTCACGCTTATCCTAACTAATTTAATTTAATAGAATAAGTTCTAGCTTTGATATCGTAAGTGAAAAAAAAATTAGCTTCTATTCTATCTGCTATTCTAGTCAAGATATGACTACTTTACGGTAGTCCTATGCCAATTGAACATTCTACACAAAACTGTTCATTTCTATTCAATTTTGTTGATTTATTCTCCCTATCGACTGTAAGCATGTCGATGTAGTACATTGGAATACCGCTGTACTGTAAAATGAATTTGTTACCCAAGTTGATGAAAGTATCTTCATGTTCCAATATCGATGCTAGGTATAGATATTGGGAGAGAATATTACACTACCACTACTTTGTAAAATCGCTTTTCTAATCTCATTTCACGCTTATCCTAACTAATTTAATTTAATAGAATAAGTTCTAGCTTTGATATCGTAAGTGAAAAAAAAATTAGCTTCTATTCTATCTGCTATTCTAGTCAAGATATGACTACTTTACGGTAGTCCTATGCCAATTGAACATTCTACACAAAACTGTTCATTTCTATTCAATTTAGTTGATTTATTCTCCCTATCGACTGTAAGCATGTCGATGTAGTACATTGGAATACCGCTGTACTGTAAAATGAATTTGTTACCCAAGTTGATGAAAGTATCTTCATGTTCCAATATCGATGCTAGGTATAGATATTGGGAGAGAATATTACACTACCACTACTTTGTAAAATCGCTTTTCTTATTTTATTTCACGCTTATCCTAACTAATTTAGTTTAATACAACAAGTTACAGCTTTGATATCGAAAGTGAAAAAAAAAATTAGCTTCGATTCTATCTGCTATTCTAGTCAAGATATTATAACTACTTTAAGGTAGTCAATGTCAATTGAACATTTTTATTGATTTAAATAGTTATGAATGTCAGTTTGAAGACAATAGAATCAGATGGATAATGGACTCATTTCTTTGAATGTAAAAGTAGAAATAGCATTTAAATGCATCAAGATAGAACGATTATTCGTGATACTCTCTTGATGAATAAAAATATTTATTATAATCTATAGTCAGAGGATTGATTGTAGTTCAAGATAGATCCAAAATGTTGACGTTTGAAATTTATTGCAAAAGTAATTACTCTAGCGATCGGCTTTAAAAAATGATTGATTGATTCCTATTTTAACTAGAGTCAATAACAGCAATGGCGGATACAATAGCTGTTGTCTGTCAATGATATCCTTGTCATCGCGCAATGGAATCGTCTTAATTTTACGTTTGTTCAAGTGTTATTTGTTATTAAGCTTTCTATTTATTGATCATTGGAATTCGGTCCAGTACTAACTTATAGTGTCATTAATATTTTAATATGTCCATCATGGACGCTATTGGTGGATATTCTATGCAAATAGAATACTACTACAGTATATCGATGATGTATTACTGATAGCCATTCTATTGCAATGGATTTGACATGCCTAAGAAGTTTTCAACGGTTGTGCAATGAAGGCAGGGTGTTTTCCAATGGATATTATTTCTATATTATCCCTACCAAATGGATTGGAAAAGATTGGGTCGGTCTCCATTACAAATCAATCGATTGCATACCGATTTATGCTTGGACACATTAATCGAAATAAGTACTATGCTGTCGATAGATATCCTATAAAGCTTAGCTTGACCACAATCATCTACTGATGACGAAGGGAAAATTTTCAAATTTGACTATAAAAGTGGTTGCTCTGATCGATTGTATGGAAAAAAAAATTTTCGATTTTTTGCTAGTACAGTAGCTTGATGAATTACTATTCTACAAGCCATCCCATCCCGTCTTTCATTAATTTAGTGTCTATGTCAATAGTGATGACAATCAATACGACGGATTGCTAATAACATGTAGCAAGCTTGGTCAAGACGAATAAGTTATAACAGGTACAAGTGTATTACCAGATATTTTAATATTCACTTAAAAGTCTAAGTTACTATACTGTATACCCAAGGTTCTCGCCACTCTAACATGAAATTTTTCTATATCATCCTATCGCTATAGTAAAATAATTTGATATGATGGGGGGGGGGGGACGACGAGTTTAGTTGTTGCAATGACAATGATCATCAACGCTATAGAATATATTATTAGCGATTCTTGCTCTATGGATAACTATGGTAGGGGGAAAAAGAATCCATTTTTAAAATGGATCCATAATGAACTAGTCTATTCTACTCACTTGTAGACCAAAGTAGAGAATGATCGAAATTGTATGGACGTACAATAGTACTATTTTTTTTTCTATCAAGGTCATAATAGATAGATTATGGATAGAGATGATTAAGGAAAAATACTTCAACCAAAATAACGTTATGATAATAAATTATCATTGTCATTCCTATCCATTTGTAAAAGTATCCATAACCTTGATACTCCTGTTCCTGCTGTCAACTTGGTTACATCGTTCCTCTAGTCTATCATGATGATTAAATTTGGATATGGAGAATAGATTGTCCATGTTGACAAGGTTAACGTCATCTCCGATATTGATTGTTCAAAATTGTAATACAGTCAATGAAATCCTTGTCAAGGTTATGGACTACTCAATGAGGAAGATTGGAGTAGTCTTTGTCAAAAGTTGAACGATTACGGTGTCCTATTAATCATGGCTGTACTTTCATTTGGGGCGAGGTAGATGATGAATCATTTGTCAAAATGAACAAAGTATAAAATAATTCTTCCGAAAAAGAATGCTATAGCAACATTTCTGACTCAATTTCTATTGCTAATGAATTGGCTGATGGAATAGTCTATCGGAATGGGATAGTTGATCAAGGAAACTAGCAAGAAATCATTAGGAATACCATCAGATAATAGGTTGCAGCTTTCATCGATCATGCCATGTCAACTATGTTCATTTTTACCCTTCGAGATTGATTCTATGCTTAGCTAACATACTCTAGTGATGATCAATACAATCCTATTCTAGGCGTTTTTCTCTACTGATTAAAATAGACATTGAGTTGTTCAATAAAGCAATCATTTATCATCGCCATCTTTTGTCGTTCTTTAAGTGATGGTATTGAAATCAACCGTAATGACATAACTGCTATTGTAGACGAAATGAAAAAGGAATAAGTGTAGAAGCTGCATTTTTTTTCCAACTTCTACAATCCAATTAGATGCATGGGTAAGTATTGTGCGTTAGGAAAAAGTAAAGTCTATTTTTATAGTGGATTGTCAAGAATTCAATCTATTTGATGATGATCAATTAAGTCACATTGTTTTGGGTCAATTAGAAAACATTTATCAATAGTTTGCATGTGGTACAGCAATATCTATTTAATGGCCATTTTCAAGCGGTCAAAGGTTGTATTGCAGCCAATAAAGTAGAAGTTGTTGATACAATTGCAAGGGTTATAAAATGGTTGAACTATTGCTACCGATTCAAGCAATCATACTGTATCTACTTCTCTCCTACTGCAATAATGACCGATTGAGCAGACGAATCAAGTTATAAAAATATTCAATCCAGTCGCTATAGACGTAGTAGAATTAAGTTCAATATGAAAAGACATTTCTATCGTTGACTGGCGATACTTTCTCAAGGCGCCATTTTGATGGCTAGTCCGATATAGGTAAAGGATAAGGACTGTATCCATCAATCTTGATTAGAAAATGAATTCTCACCATAACAAAATATTGAGTACATGTTATTCACGTCTTGGTGATAAAGTGTACAGACCATTGACAATCTATCATTGACTGAACGCTATTTTTACTCTAATCTGTAAAATTACTGTACGAATATCAATAAGAACGACAACCGCTTTTAAAAATGGAGGGGGGGGGGGGTTAGGGTTAGAATATCTTCTTTTTCTCTATCGACTCTTTATAATCCATGACGTTATAGCCCGAGGTTTTCTAATGTGATTATTTAATTGCGTTGGTACAGGTATATTATTTTCATTAAGACTAAAGTTATTACCATTATTAAGTCTATCCCCTATTCTATCACCACTCTATTTCACTCACGATTCCCATCATGTCCATTTCTGAACTCTCCTTGTACGGGTCGATGAAAGCTTTCATGATCATGACTGATGTTTGATATTGCTTTTCAAAGTAGATTGAGATAGTATCTACCTTGAAAGGCTATACGATTGGATGTTGTCATGATCTATAATCTTGTCTAGGTCGATCAAAGTTTTTGCGATCATGGCTGATATTTGACATTGCTTTTCAAAGTCGATCGAGGCAGCATCTACCTTGAAAGGCTATACCATCGGATGTTGTCCATCATCGACAAATTGGTTTGATGTCGGAGATTGGTATTATTTCACTTTTAATCTAAGTATAGTAATCGATGCAACTAGTTCATCCTAGCCCAACTTTTCTACGGGTATTCTGTTAACCTACGTATCAACGGTGGATACTGTGAATACGTGGGTAACGAAATTTCCAATTTGCTAATGGGTAGAAATGGCCAAGGAATCAATACGAGTATTCGTTGGTTAGCTTGCAATCATTGAAATATGATCTGGCAAGCAAGATAGAATCCATGGTTGACTCATTCTATTGAAGTAGCTCCATTGGTGGTTTTACATCGATCAATTGCTAGGCACTACTTCAGTGGAAAGACCTCAAATTAGCTAGAAAGTCAATGAAATGATGACAGGGTATCGATCATCGTCCATGATTGCAATATCTGTCTTTCCATTGACAAGTATACCAGCTTTGATGGGGGGGGGGGGGGGTATTCTGAACGTAGGCAGTGTATAGGATCGCACTATTTTTAGCTTCTTGATGGATAATGACGAGACATGTTTCCATATTTCTTCTAGCTTACAATATTATGTCACCACTACATTACTACAGCTATTCTATCTTCATTTTTCATGATTAGTCCTATGTGAACGCCTATGAAGGCCAGCCAAATACTTGACACGATATCGTCTTGCCTACTAAAATACGTTCTTGACGGTGACTATTCTAATTTTTATAGTACAGGAATACTAAAAGTATGGAAGCCGGCTCGGCTCATTCAAGGAAATACTGTATAGCTTTTTAAATTGTCGGGTAGTTTGTCCTTTCCCGAATGGAATATACTGTGCAGATCAAGGGTTTCTCCTATCCATTTTTCTGATTCTTTGATGAGAGTAGAATGAATAACGATCATAATTTCAACAGCATAAAACAAAGTTTTTAAAGTCATCATTTTGCGATAGCGTTCGCTGCAATTTTTCCTATTTTATGGAACGATAAGTAGGGCAGAATGCAATCATCTACTATAGATCATGCTTGGGGAATAATCGAATTGGATCTCATTGAAACTGCATCCAAGCATAACTTCAGGGGTAAAAAGAATTGATGACGACTTCCAGTTGGATAAACGAAGTCATGTCCATTTGTCTATGGATCCAACAGGGGGATGGTGATGGAGAGTTTTTAGTCTAATCAATCTAGTATCAAGAAACTGGCGATCAAGGAGTTTTACTTTACTGCAGGCAAACCATTTCTCCTATCGTCACCGATTCCGTTGTTACAACGTTGACAGCATGTGTCCATATCATCAAGAAATGGATTCCAATGGAACTGATGGGAGGGCAATCAGATTACTGAGGTCGTCTATCAACAAGATAATCGTAACAGATTGATGATGAGACGAGGGATAATTTGCAGCGAATATCACGACGTCCTAGTCAATGAATCATTTCTATGGGGGCAATCAAAAGGTAGTACAGGAATATAAAATGGATCAAGTTGTTGGCATGGCTATTCTTCAAGTAGATTTAGCAGTTGGATAAGATTCTTATTAAATCAAGATGTAGCAAACATTCTGAAATGGATCTGTTTATTTACCGGCCTAAAATAATATCGCTTGCTGATGGCGTATTGACTGATCGTATTGGTATCCAGACTTGACAAATTTCTCTCAAATGACGGACGATAGTACAGTGTATTCCTATCCTCCATTTCTTCTCAAACTTGATCTAAAATTACTACTACTACAGTACTACTCCATGGCTCTCCAATACGATCGAGCGCGACGACATTGATCGCTCCGTTTGATAGCCTATGGCGACATTTTGTATCAGAATTTCAAGTATAGAATTCATTTCCCCCCCAATAACAAGGTAGAATACACTAGTCGATCATGGTCAATCCGTTATCATGACGATAGGGAGATTGCTAAAGGAAAATTTGTAGCTGTATGGGGAGTTTTTACAGCCGCAAAGATCTTTCTTGAATAAATCCTCATATTGATATATGCGTACCATGGCGAAATGTCCAACGACGACTCTTATGGCTATGGTTGAGTCAGGAAAAAAAAGGGATAAGATGGTTCTAGTGAACATTACAATGAATGATGTAGTGGCCATTTTTATAGGCATTAAAACGGAGGAAAAACGCTGGCGGCCATGACTAGTTTGCCTGATGAGTACATGAATTAAGGCAAGTGTTTCAAAAGTATAAACGACACCGTCTCGACCTATCGATTGGACACTTCGTTGTCATGGTGTTGGACATTGAAGACTAGTTTATTCCTTCTCCATGAAAATAAATTAGGAGTATTTTAGGCAGACGTAGACTGCTTGAAAAACCAATTTCAAAGGCATCTACAATTCGCCTGCTTGACTAACAAATTGGTGTTGATCGCAGTCAATCGGACATACAATATTCGCCTGCTTAACTAACAAGTTTCCGGCATAAAATATTCGCGTGCTTGACTAACAAGTTCAGGACACAGAATATTCATCTGCTTGACTAACAAGTTCAAGACATCTCCATCCTATGTTGATCACGGCGGCCAATTCGACTAAGAATAGTCGCCGGCTTGACCACTAAATTCAATACGAGGATAGGTCTACATCATGTGTTGATCACGGCGGCGAAATGGACTGAGAATATTCGCCTGCTTGAACAACAACAAATTGAATAGTACTCCATCGTAGGTTGATCAAGGCCAACACGACATCATGTCGTATGGTGTCGTTTAACACTGATAGAATACTATCGAAATGGAATTGAGGATACATTTTCCATCTTGATTGAATGATACTACGTTGCTTATGGTGAATTGGTCAGAGAATGCATGAATCAAGTCGATTTGAACTACTGTAAGTGCAGAGATGAGAACGACGACAGTGATGATACATTCCTATCTCCCAAGCCGGCTATGCTGATTGATAGCCAGTGTCGAGAGAAGCAAATTATTCCTTCTACGCTAATGCATAGGAGGAAAAACGATCGCTGATAGGCAATGTCATGAGTAGGCTTTCAACAGCAGTGTATCAATCCTAGTTGGGTTCCTGTCTGGATATAGAGGGGAAATAAATGCATCGATCGAGGGCAAATTGTATCATGGAAAAGCAAATGAATATGACAAGAAGTAGAATACGCCATATTAGCATATGCAATAGGGATGAGTAAGCCGATGGTTTTCAGTGAGGATTGACATTAAAATCGGACGGTAAAGCCTGGTAACCATAGCGGGAAAAAGACAAGATGCCTGGCATAATTTTTAACATCCAAAGTTTACTGTGATTAAGATGATGATCGATTTAATTATCGACTTCATTATAAATGTAGAGTTGAATTGGAATGGATTAATTACCCCTCGCAACGCGTCCATCCAGACGCTCCTTCTTTAACATTTCAAGTTTGCATGTTGAGAAAGTTAGAATATTGGTGGTGATCCACCGTCAAAGTGGATAGAAGTCAGTTTGAAGAAATAAATTGAGGCTTGTTAAAAGTAATATTAATGAATTGAATTAATCAAAAATGGGGAAAGATTGATACAACTTTCTAGCTAGCCAAAAGGGTGCTGTAGTCAGTATGACGAGAAGGATGCAATCACACTACAGCATCTTCGTATTAGCCATACAATCATTTTTGATGGAAAAAAAAAAAGAAGACATTTTGGGGGGCCCAATCACTTTTCGATCATCGTCATCAAGACAGTAAGGATAGATCGTGTAAATGAGTGATTTTGCAACAATTTACTTTTTCCTTCTT
The DNA here is from genome assembly GCF_000150275.1 of Trichoplax adhaerens. Classification (NCBI taxonomy): domain Eukaryota; kingdom Metazoa; phylum Placozoa; class Uniplacotomia; order Trichoplacea; family Trichoplacidae; genus Trichoplax; species Trichoplax adhaerens. Next base: position 208,828 of record NW_002060943.1, on the reverse strand, counting down.
CAATTAGAGAACTAATGTCATTTTTCCAAGTTGGCACTACGTACAGTATCGTGGTCGGTGGGGACGTTTCTTGCGTAGTAGAGTATTGCATAGAGTCAACAAGGTGATTGGATGACTTTTTTTTCATGGAGGATGGGAAAAAAATTGGAAATAATGGCAACTTGAAGGAGACTTTAATGGAAGTCTAATCAGTGACAATTTACGATTACAAAATACTGTATAAAGGTAGCGGATATGACAGACAAGCAGTATTAAAAAGGTGGCAATTGCTTGCATGTGAATATTGAAATCAATCGTGACGCTACCGTAGTCCATTATGATTATTTTGGATGAATTCATAATCCTTTCTATCCGGTAGATAGGAGAGACACTTTGGGTTGACTACAGTATTGGCAAATGATTTTTCCACTATCGCTTGTTATCCTTGTAGGAATGGTTGGTAGCCCAGTTGAAGTAGGTGGTGTCGTGTAGCAAGGCAGTATTCAACAACGATTGCAAAGAGTTTCTGGTTCAATCGTTGTTGAACAACTCCATTGCAAATTGATATTCAGGGTATTGTCCCCAATGAGTTAGTAAGGCGTTGAATTTTTGATTTTTAATCTCGTCTTTTACTTACCACTCGCACGACATGATTGAGAGTAGCAAGGCAGTATTCAACAACGATTGCAAAGAGTTTCTGGTTCAATCGTTGTTGAACAACTCCATTGCAAATTGATATTCAGGGTATTGTCCCCAATGAGTTAGTAAGGCGTTAAATTTTTGATTTTTAATCTCGTCTTTTACTTACTACTCGCATGACATGATTGAGAAGAGTAACATGAATGCTGTTGTCATGAGATGAAGTCAAGTTCTATAGGATGGATTGCGAGTGGATTCTCTGCGCCTGCCATCCGCAAATTGCTTGTGACCTATGCTTTTGCTGGGATCCATTTTAATTTGGTATACTAGGCCAATTAGAATGAGTTGAAATAGGAATCCAAGTCCGTACTACTAGGATCGATTACTATTGTTCAATTCAACTCTTTTCCGGGCATGTTGGAAATTCAATGATGTTCCATTCTAGGCTAGTCATGACAGTGCAGCTTGTGTTGTCGACATGATGATGATATTATGTATCCAAGTCAGGATTGATTGCATGGGTATGTAGTTGAATTTATTTTGGGCATGGATATCGATTGACGTCGGTGTGCGATAGGATAGTCAGTAGAATACGTGGAGCGCCTATTTGCGATGGCCGATAGAAACGCCATCCATCAAGACGAGTTAGTATAAACGATGTTGACATCGTCTATTCACGCTGTGATGAATTGATCAAGCGATTGCGGTGTTTCGATGGAGTTTCAAGCCTTGTTGATTGGCATTATCGTATTATTGCCTATTGCGATTAGGAAAGTCGTCTAATAGACCGATCATATGCATAGAATCAACTTCTAGTCAATGGGATTTGCAAAAGCATCCACAAGGGATGGCTGTAGTAGGAAAGATTGCCGGTTGAAAATAAGAGTTCAATTTGGCAGTAGATCCGCATCGATCGTACAGTTGGGATCGATATGGAAGTAGCCTCGTCTACCGTTGTAGAGGTTGGTGTTGGGTATCAAGAGTGCAAATTGTCCAGGGTTAGGATTGTTTTTCATCATCATCACCTGTATCGATATAGTATATAGTACAAAGGATTGTCTGCCTATGGGATGGATTGGCGTCGATTAAAAAGTAGGGCCCGGTTCTTGCTTTTTTTCGTTGGATAGAGTTATTTGCATGAATAGCATAGCGATCGATTGATGAAAAATAAGTGGATGATGAGTGTAGTCAAGAACAAGGATGGCTTATATTGCAAGTCGACATCAGATGATTGAATCCGTTGCCACATCGCATCCGTCTCATCATGCTAGCCATCATGATGGAGAGAATTGGGTCTTGAACGATGATAGCCTAACTAGGGGGCTTGAAGTGATAACATGGCCTACAAGTGATGTAAGATGATGAACGACAAGAGCTACGATTGTTTTGTGTCATCTTGACTGATTGATGGATATAGGATAGCATGAAGTGGTCGATCGTTGAACGAATGAACGATGATGAAAAAAAACAAGCAATTTTTTTAATTAGACTATCAACATTACCCTGCAGGCGCTCGCGATGTCCTACTTGAGGACATGGATTCTTCATCTTTGACTTTATCGGCTTGATTATTGCGATTGCCTTTGGCGCAAGACGATCCCATTTTCTATGCCTGTTGTTGTTGTTGTTTTTTTTTTTTTTTTGGGGGTCGATGATGGCAGTCAATTGGGTGAATTTGCTGCCAGCGTGTTTTGGCTTTTTCTCTGCCTGTCTTACCACCCAATGGATTTTAAATCGACCACTTTGTCGATCTTCTTCAACGTTTAGTCAACAACAAGAATAAAGAATACGGACTATCAATCTGCTGGATCAACACTTTACCAACAACGATGGATCAATACCAATGGTTAATTCGTCATCTTGCCATCTACCATGGCCACGATTGGGTCAACTCAAGATCGTTCCTCCTTCAGCAAGCTTGGCCAGCCTGGACTCTACTCTACTGTAGACGACGAATTGTATTGGCTACTGTAAACAAGTAAACAAAGAGAAGTCGACAACCCGCTTGGTATCCACGGTAGGGTTGAAAAGAGGGAGGGAGGAGGAAGAAAGCAAGAGGACGCATGCGCTTTACTAGTGCTGGATTTGAGCGGTGGTGACGCTCGACGCATCAACCACGCGTGCACGCCGTAGTCTGCTTAGATGACGTTGAAGGATGGGGTTGACTGTAGCGTCGACGTCATCCCTCCTCCTACTCGACGGTACAGTACGTGTAAAGATGGACGACGACTCGGTGGGGTTACCTAGGCTACGGCGCTTCGACACACCAACAGGGGGGTATGGACAAGGACCAATCAGTCATGACAAATGGCGATTGTGCAAGAGGAATTTCACGTCGTCTACGTGATTGTATGCGAGTCTTTGTAGACATTAGGGTGTTGATTTAGTCAGCGATGACGGATGCTAAATAAATGCGATCCGACCATGGCAAACAAATCATCACCAACGACGAGGATAGCCAAGATGGCGATGCCAACAAGGGAGAGATCGCCTTGCCCTCCCTTTTTAAAAAATAGCCAAGTGAAATACTTGGACAGTCCACCCGATGACGATCACAGTGGGTGCAACAACAACTGCAAAACTCTTTCACAATTGCATCTCGCTTGTATCGAGGAGATGATTTGCCATCCAGGCATGGCTGCATGATGCTTATTCCTACATCAATAACAACAACTCCATTGTGACTTGTTGATTTAGTAGGGTAGTCATTGTTGGATAAGAAAATACATTGACTCCATTAAAATTTCCTCTACCTTGACATATTAAACCCCCCCCTAATTGATTCGTCAAGACAACGACGATGGCCACTCTCTCTCTCTCTCTCTACATGCTTGCATGACCATCATGCCTACACGACCGAACTTGCTGATACAGTCAGTACTGGGGTAATCGCTTCATAGACTTGATGGCCTACTAATCCAGTCCAGACGAGGATCGATATCATGACAACGAGTGGATAGACTTATTCAAACTCGTGTCCTTTTCACCTTTCTTGGCACTTCTACTATACCTCTGTTAGCGACTTTAGCGATACCCCTTGATAATCCATATGGAGATATAGACATACAATTAGTCGTCGGCAATTAGCCACTGAAAACAGTGGACATACAGTACATGCTGTGAGTGAATAACATGTACATCAAGTACAGAGCGGGAGCATCAACACTCTATCTTGCCGACCGGAAAATTCAAAGCCAATCATCTCTATTCTATCGTCTTGCTTCATAAAATGACATGATTTGCGACTGATTTGTTAACCTACAGGATAGACAAAGTCGATGGGCAACAGACTACAGCTTAGGCATGATTGAACAACACTCACTACTCACTACGGTAATCCCTCCGTTAACGCTTACCAGTAGGCAGTCCAATCAACTTACGCGTATTAATTAATTATTACATTACAATCAATGGTACAAATGAGATCAAGCAGCAGTCGTCAGATCCAATACTTTCCATCACAAAGTGGAGATAATGAATACACATTGCATCATCAACTCGCTCAATTTCATGACAGCGACTTCATTTCTCTCCGAATACTGTACATTACAAGAAGAACTGGAATCAGTATAGTGCAAGATAGTTGAATAAACTTGGATAGCGTGTTTCATGAAGTCATTAGCAATTTACAAATAGCTAATCTATACCGTGTCCATGGCGCCATTTCTCAATACCAAAATGAATGCTCCGTCAGGGCACTTTCGCCTAGCATAGGTTAATCGATCAATAGCAAATAGCAAAAGGGGTAGACAGAAATAACAGATGACAACCACAATACTATTTCATTGCAAGACAAGAGGAGTGAGTGCTCGTAAGAAATCCATTCTACATTTTACTCTATTGCCACTCGCTCGTGATTCAACATAGGCATAAATTATTGCCTGCAGATTTGACATCGCTTTTGAATGCTTAAAAATAATACTCAGCTCTGTCGTACAGTAGAACGTACCACAATATATCACGACATTGCTACGCTGACTGCCTTGTACTATAGATACAAAGTATATGGCTATTAGATGTAACTGACGCAGTTGTAGCATTTCTAACATGGCTCCATGCTAAAGCTGATCTCTTCTAGTTAGGTAAATCTGATTCTCGAATAAAGATCTTTTCTTTATCGCTATCATTCTTGTCCATCTACCCGAGTTAGCATTACAAGCTGCGAAAAAAAAAAAATGTAAAATACGACCTGTGTTTACAAAATAAAGAGATACTTGCAGTATGCCAATATAGGTTAATAAAAACAGGAAGTGAATCTTTAATCAATCAATTAGTAATAAATGTAATTATCATTTTTTCTCCTTTTCCCTAACTGAATATTACTGGTCAACGTCATGGTAGACGATCGAGAAAGTAGAGAAGAGAAAATATGCTACCTATGTAAAATAAAACATGATAGGTAACTCTCTTTCACTTTCATCAGTCACTGCCTACTCAATTTCCAATATTCTGCTTGTGATCATACCGAGTAGCGAACTCGATGATCAAATCGTCAATACCGTATTGGCAATCAACGATGGTCGATATAATTAATTAATTTTTGTACGTCAGTCGAGGTATTGATTAAATTCCAGTCTGGTATGGCTATCAATATGGAAGGGTCTCTATTTTTTTATTGCTAGTTTGATTCTAAATTTGCAAATAGGTCAATAATTAGACAAAGAGATACCGTAAATTAATTAATTACGCCATCACAACAATGCATTGACGCCAACGTTGTCGTGGAAACGTAGCGACGTTCCCTTCAAGAATAAAAAGAAATAATTACCCTGAAATACTTACTGTAAGATCTACCATTTGTCTTAGTAGCAACTATCAAAGTCCATTTAATTCTGATTCTATTCCAACACTGGCCAAACATCAGTCATCAAAAATATGATATTAATGGCTTTGTCATTTAAGTAATACGAGAGTCAATTCCTCATCATCAACAATACTACTCGACACTTTCCAAGGTAGACGTTACGAGTAGGCTTGAAAGAGCTCTAGCAATCGCATCGAGTAGTACTTCTACTGTAGGCATCCTACCATTGTTACGATTGCTGCAAAACTATTCGTAATAAATCACGCCATGATACATTAGGTGCTTTGACTCAACCAGTAGTGACTGGCGTAGTGTTTCCACTCTTTTAGTCGTTAACGTTAGCACGAGAGACTTTGATACACTCCTCCTGGTAAGCTTACTAAAAGTCTCTTTTATTTAGGATTTACTGCATTTAAATAGTATAGCCATAATGACGTATTATACCCTTACCTTAGTAATTCATTGCCTTATCTTATGCTAACCCGTTAGGTGCAGTACAACAGGTTAATGCATTCTTACATATATCACATCTGGTAGTCTACCAGAGCACTGCAGTGCAGTAGGGTTCATCTCTCTCATTTTTGGTCAATTATTTTTCAATACCGTACAGGCTCATACTTTAATCACTTTACGTACAGTGAAACTTCTAGTATTAATTTTAGATGCCCCCCCCCCCAAAAAAAAAATTCTTTCCAATCTACGATCGACTACTTTAACTACCAGTGCTAATACTGTCATGAAAAATGTTGCATTGCCTCACCTTGCCCATCATTGAATATCGTCTAGACTAACCACCGTCCAGTATGATTGATATTTAAATCCATTATCATGATTTTGCTCCGACGTTGGGAGTAGTGACGAGATATACTATACATCTAGTGTACGTAGAAATAGACGATACATTACAAGTACAAGTATGTCATACTTTGCAAATCATGAATATCTCTATATTGACTCTAACTGGAATTATTCGACGTATCACGCAGTTACAATTAGTACTCTCTACTATGGTATAAAGTTATTAACTCGATCATGGTTGTTGAGAGGTACAATAGCAAAGTACTACAACGCGCGTAGTCGAATTAATTGAAGGTAGCAACATCTATGGGTACAGCAATACAATTCCTGCATTTATTTTAAATTCTTTTAGTATGCAATTTAGTGATCATTAATACTGTACCGAAGAAAAAAGCAGTATAAGAACTTTACACAATGTCTTATGTATTCGCTTACTATTGAGCCTGCACGGTAATGCATTCTATACGTACGTCCACCAAACTGTAGCTATCGTAGAAATCGCTCTGACACTGCAAATTTACAAACAAGGCAAAAATAAAACAACAACAAAATATACCAAGAATAAAATTGCTAGTCACAGTACTAACAAATACCTCTTTCAAGCACTTGCAATATCGTACAAACTACATGCAGCGAATTCATCATAATTCGCTTTATTTTAGTGATTAGGATTAGAAAGGCTAAAAATAACGATTACATAGTAAGCATTTCATTTAATCTTGCATCAATTTTTGAATCAGTACTGCAAACTTTTTCCTCTATAACTATTGATTGTGGCTTAACGTGATCATGTAGTCTTATTAATACTACATTAGCATTCATTACAACATAATAACCATAGTTAAATGTTACAACTGTTGCACAATGACGGTGATGCAACGTACATTTGCCAATGTCGTATTCACAAAATTATCCAAAATTTTACATTCCTTCTACAGTGTGGAAACGTAAAAACGATTTAAAGGTTACTTTTTTTTAAACGCATTGACAAAGTTATTTCTGTTTCAATTCAAGAGAGCTATCGTTTATAGACTTAACAACAAAGAATACATTTTTACTTGTTGATATAATAGTAAAATGTCATACAGCAAATAGAAATTGACAAGAGCAGTGACGCTGATGACCAAATGAAATAATATACATGAAATATCTCAGAAAAACCCAACTTTAACTATACAGGAGTTGCTTTTTAGTCTTCATTGTCGTAACGAATAGATAGTTAACACCTTAGCATCTATATCGATAATAGCTAGGCGGTGTGATTGACTTATGGTAAATGATAAAATACATCCATTACTTCCTTCTAGCTATACCAACACAATGGCAATGGTTATTGAAAAATCTGCCTATCACTTTCCGGAAGGTGTTGTAGGCAAGAGTTCCACATTTCTGGGACAGACTAAATTTTCGTATAAAGATGAAAAGTTTATTGAAAGTTTACGATTCAAAAAATTATTATTTGATCAAGCCAACGACGGCCACGTTACCTTAATTTGATTAACAATGGTTTCCATTCTCGTTTTAGTATTAACATCATCGGCTAGAATACCGGTTATAAAAGCAGATGCAAATATTGATAAAATTCTAGGAAGGTTACAGTTGTCTTTGCCCAAAATTATCTCGTTATTGCTGTTGCCCAAAAAATAATATAGAAATATAGAAATAGTCAGACGACAAAGAATGACAAAATAATGTTCCAGCAAAGTAGGCATTTGACCAACCTTTCAACCAAATTACAAAGGAAACCGTAAATGTGAGGTGCTTCCAATTCGTCTTCAGTTATAGGTAACCAATTAAGAAACTGTGCTAGGATTAAGTTCACATCTATCAAATTCGATCTATATACACAAATTTTAACGATAGCCGAAATTGCATTTTCTGTCGCAGTCAAGTTTTCTATTTCTTTAGCTGATGCATCGGTAATAACTTTAAGTAAAGGTGGAACAAATTCTAAGGGAAAAACATGAATAATTTATTTATAGACAACTTTAAAATGAGTCACCATGCGGCATATATTTAGTCGTAGCTTGAAATTAAATTGATTAGAATAATCAGCATGAAATACAAATTTAAGTAGACCTGGTATAAACTTAGAATATTCTTCCCCTCCAAATTGTGCGATAATGCCGCAGCCATATGACGCCGACTACATAAAATATCAAATAATTTATTAAAATAAAGCTGAAAAAATGTAAATACACTAAATTGGCTTTTACCTGTCGAATTTCACAATGAACATCAGTAATACTATTAATATACTGTTCCAAGAAATATCCGTGATAAGCAAAAGAGGCCTAATTGATAATAATTATTAAAGTACAAGGTCAGTCAAGCTATGTATAGGAATAATTAAACTGTAATTACGCAATATAC